>NC_060286.1:18077771-18291059 GCF_021613505.1 Equus quagga
GTATGTGAGCCATCTCTTTACAAGACAAAGGAAAGAACATGTAAAAAGTTAAAATGGTATCAGTGCAGGTGGGGTCTGGTCATTGGGTGTTCCCACAACTTTTAGATAAGAATCAAATCGGATTAAGTAAAGGCCAGAAGCCACCAGCCTAAATCAGTTACATGAGGTTGCCAGACAGTAACCAATTTAAGTTCTTGCCTTTGGCATTGATTAAGAGTTTCTAGAGACAAGGTCATCTCCCTTCTTCCTGGTGCAGAGGGGGAGGCATGGAGATTTCCTTCACAAATGCAAATGTCTCTCAAAGGGCAAGCAAACTCTGCTCCTGGGAGCCTGCTTCTCATCTGTAGTTTTAAAATTAACCAGCCTAAAATCCTCATCAGAACGAAAAAGGCTTTATTGCGGGGTGATCAAGCAAGCAGACAGAGGCAAAGCTCTCAAATCTGTCCCCTCAAGTGGCTTGTGGGATATTTATCGGGGCATAAGGAGTAGGAAGGTGTTGGGAGCTGAGAGAGGGCAAGAGGAACTTTCAAGAGTGCTCTGGGCAGCTGTGACTGTCTTTCATGTTTCTTTCTGGGTCCCATGTGTAAATTCCGGGCCTCCCATGAATTACATGTGGTGGATTTTTGGCCTGTGATGTCAAAAGTTCACTGATGGGTCATTCTGGTCCCTTAATGTGCCTGCACAATGTATGGTGGAAGGAGGTCGTTAGCAAGTTATTTCCTTATGTGCAGTGTCCGTGTTTTTCTGCAAGACAAGCTCAGAAATGTTGGTTAATTTGTTTCTTTCTTTAACTTTGTGGGTGTGATCCCTGTGGCTTGAAACAATTCTATCCATACCCCGTCTACCCCTGGAAACTTATTTTTTCCCCGTACTTTCAGAGCTTTCTCTTCACTTTCTACAATTCCAGGTCCTTCCTCATAGGAATCTTTAAAGGAATCTGTTATCCTTTATTTTTTTTTTAATTTTTTTTAAGATTTTATTTTTTCCTTTTTCTCCCCAAAGCCCCCCGGTACATAGTTGTATATTCTTTGTTGTGGGTCCTTCTAGTTGTGGCATGTGGGACGCTGCCTCAGCGTGGTTTGATGAGCAGTGTCATGTCCGCGCCCAGGATTCGAACCAACGAAACACTGGGCCGCCTGCAGCGGAGCGCGCGAACTTAACCGCTCGGCCACGGGGCCAGACCCTGTTATCCTTTTGTCTCTGCCACATAGATCTTCCATATACTGTGTCCACTTTCCCTTTATTTTCTCCTGATCAGAAAGTGTGCGTGACTTTGGGTCTTTGAGCATTCCTCCTTCTGCTGCAAGATGCCTGAGTACAAACCCCATGTGCTCGGGTCTGTGGTGTCTCAATCCACTAACGCCTATGAACTGTTGGCGACCCTGGGGGGTGATAACTACACCCAACGGTATCAATGACTTTCACAAACAATGCAGAGAAAAGGAGAAAAACATCAGAGAAGACACACTGAAGGATTCATTCCCATAAAACACAGAGTCACGAAAAACTAACCCGTTTTCCTGGAATCAGGACGGATTAACTTTGGGGAAAGGGGAAGTGCCCGGAGCAAGAATGAGGGTGGCTTCTGGACTGCAGGTAATGATATTTTTGGATCCCTGTGATTGGTTATGCAAGCACGCTCAGGTTGAAAAATTTCATTGAACTGTACACTTAGGATATGTGCCCTTCTTAGTATGTATATGATAATTCACTAAAAATTAAAAGAATAAAAAGTTGCCTTTTTCTACGGAGAAGCAGCAATTCTTGGAATTCTACCTACACTCATTCTGCTCTGGTTGCACTACTAATGATTACCCAACACGCTCCACTCCAATAAGTGAGAGCGCTCACAGGCAGAGAAGCTTCCAGAGGGCGGGCTCGGCGCCACAGCCAGAAGCTGAGGACGCCCCTGCGCGCCCGCCCGGGGCCAGGAGACCCGCAGGGAGACTTCACCACAGAGGAACCCGGGCGCGGGGTCCGCGGGTCTAGGCGCCCACACGCCTCCAGGGGCGGCTCAGCCACCGACCGCTCCCGCGCGAGGGGGCGCCTGACCCGCCGGCCTCCCGGCGCGCTCCCCACGGCCTAGGACTCCACTCCGACCGCGGCCCGCGTCTCTCAGTTCGCTCCAGACGGCGGCAGCGCGCGGCCAGGATGGCAGCGACGGTGACCGTGGAGCCCGCGGGCCGCTGCCTCTGGGACGAGCCCGTGCGCATCGCCGTGCGCGGCCTGGCCCCGGGGCAGCCGGTCACGCTGCGCGCGTCCCTGCGCGACGAGAAGGGCGCGCTCTTCCGGGCCCACGCGCGCTACCGCGCCGACGCCACGGGCCAGCTGGACCTGGAGCGCGCGCCCGCGCTGGGCGGCAGCTTCGCGGGGCTCGAGCCCATGGGGCTCCTCTGGGCCCTGGAGCCCGACAAGCCGTTATGGCGCTTTCTGAAGCGGGACGTGCAGGCGCCGTTCGCCGTGCAGCTGGAGGTGCTCGACGGCCACGAGCCCGACCCCGGGCGGCTGCTGGGCCAGGCGGTGCACGAGCGCGCCTTCCTGGGGCCCGGGGTGCGGCGGAAGCCGGTGCGCGCGGGCCGGGTGCGCGGCACGCTCTTCCTGCCGCCAGGTGAGCCCGCGCCGCGGGGGGCGTGCGAGCCGGTGGCCTGGGCCCCCAGGCGTTTCTGCTCCTCCTGCTTCAGGGGGCTCTAGCTGGGGAGCAAGATCAGAAGAGCTGACGTTGACTCAGTCAGTGGCTGCCCAACCGAAATACAGAGAGGATCTGGATATGTTAGTGTCTGTGCTGTGCGTTTGCATTATCTCAGCTAATCTCTATAAATACTGTTATTCTGCAGATTGAAAAAAAGGATCAGGGTCAGTAGGTACGTTGTCTACTTCGCTATTGATAACCACCCTACAGATCTCGACGGGCATCAGCCCGACCGCTCAAGGAAGCTGTTCCCGTCGCCCTTCTCTAGTGTGCGGGGTCCACGGGGCCCCTTCTGCGCTCCTTCATGTTCCTCTCCCACAGCTCCCACTTCAGACTCCACTGCCTTCCTCACCTAAAGCCATCTCTGGGTGTTTCTTTTTCTTGCCTCTCACTAAATAAGCATCTGAATATCAGTACCCCAAAAAAGCAAAGGGTTAACGCAACACCTCATAAAGCTTTGTTTCATGATTCTTAGTTCTGCGTCCACTCCCCTAGCAGAACACTGTGAATCATCACTGTCTGAAAAGTGAAATTCCTCCTTCTGTGATGTAGTCATGAAGGAAAGACCTTGTTGCTCTGCCTTCCACCCAAGGATTCTTGGAACCCTGCAGATCATTTGTCACAGAATCTTATGGGGGGTAAGCTCATCACTGAGAAGGTACCTCGTAGGTTTTCCTGTCCCCGGGGAGCTTGTCTTCCTTTTCAATGGTGACTCAGGGAGCTGTTTCCTCTCCTTTGCTTCACAGGAACCCACTAAATAATTTAGAAAGAAAGATCTCTGAAAGGAAAGCAGGTGCTGTAAATGGTGTAATGCTTCCCTTTACGCTATTCCCTGCTCTAGGACCTGGCCCTTTCCCAGGGGTCATTGACATCTTTGGTGTTGGAGGGGGCCTGCTGGAGTATCGAGCCAGCCTTCTGGCCAGTCATGGCTTTGCCACGTTGGCTCTGGCTTATTATGACTTTGACGATCTCCCCACGAGACTGGACAGCATACACCTGGACTACTTTGAAGAAGCCGTGAGCTACATGCTGCAGCACGCCCAGGTTCTCCTGATGTTCTTTCCTGTATCATGCCCTCTAGAAGGATCTCCAGAGGGTGTCGCTTTGCCCTCGCCTGTGCCAGGTGCACTGAGGCTGCTCTGCTCTTCTTTCAGAGAGCTTTCTTTTGGAGACTTCCTTGGCTTTTGGGGCCTCTTTCTACTTTCTCTGTCAGATGGATTAATAATGCCTAATTAATAATAAAATTCATCAGATTTTATTTAAAGGAATTATTTAGTGATATTAAAATTCCTTTTGTTATGTGCATGGGGCTTCTTATTTATTGAATCTGCATGCTTGTTTTTTCTCTTTAATTTGCTGATAATCAGAGTATGTTCAGATTGATCAGACAGAACTTCCCACCCAATTCAGAAGATAAGAGGGGCTGGCCTGGTTGCGCAGTGGTTAAGTTCTCACGTACCGCTTTGGCTGCGCTGGTTCAAATCCCGAGTGTGGACAAACCCACCGCTTGTCAAGCCAGGCTGTGGCAGGCATTGCACATATAAAGTAGAGTAACATGGGCACAGATGTTAGCTCAGAGCCAGTCTTCCTCAGCAAAAAGAGGAGGATTGGCAGCAGATGTTAGCTCAGGGCTAATCTTCCTCAAAAAAAATTTTTTTTAATTAAAAAAATAAATAAGAATTAGATTAAAAGAAGATAAGAATTACTTAATTGGACTCTGAAGTTTTACTTTGTTTCTATAAAGTTAATCATTTGCCCATATATTTAGATGGGGCCTGATGAATGATTCACTACTTGGAACAGAACTTGGTTCCTCAGTTGGATACCCAGCCACACTGAGACTTTGATCATGCCCACCTGAATGAGGCCCTGAACTTGACACGCTTCATGACTCAGCGTTCTCTAGTGGATGATTCTCTAAAACCTTTGTAACCAATTCCCAGCTTTTCAGTGAGTTTCAGATTTGTTTGCCACGTGTCCAGCCAGATAGTCTTTAGGTGGGAAGAAACTGCTCTATCGGCTCAGGTTGATCCTCTTGTGGCTCATTCACAGATTCAAGTTAGCAGCATCTCCACTTACATTTGGACAAATATTTTTCTGTTGTGTAGGTTCTTGACCCTTGACTTTTCTCTCTTCTTTTCTTCCAGGTTAAAGGCCCAGGCATTGGGCTTCTGGGCATTTCTTTAGGGGCAGATATTTGTCTCTCCATGGCCTCATTTTTGAAGAACATCTCAGCCACAGTTTCCATCAATGGATCAGGCGTCAGTGGGAGCGCAGACATACACTACAAGCAGACTTGCCTCCCACGATTGGGCTATGATCTGAGGAGAATCAAGGTAGCTTTCTCAGGCCTCCTGGATATTGTGGATATGCGGAATGATGTTGTAGGGGGGTGTGAAGACCCCAGCATGATTCCAATAGACAAGGCCCAGGGGCCCATCCTCTTCATCGTTGGTCTGGATGACCATAACTGGAGGAGTGAGTTCTATGCCCAGCTAGCCTCTGATCGCTTACAGGCCCATGGAAAGGAAAAACCCCAGATCATCTCTTACCCTGGCGCTGGGCATAACATCGAGCCTCCTTACTTCCCCCTGTGCCCAGCTTCCCTGCACAAACTTGTGGACAAACCTGTGCTCTGGGGTGGGGAGCCCAGGGCTCATTCTAAGGCCCAGGTAGATGCTTGGAAGCAGATTCTAACCTTCTTCTGCAAACATCTTGGAGGGACCCAGAAGAGAGCTTCCCCCAAATTGTAATGCACTGGTCTGTTGTAGGCATGAGAGATTCAAGGTCACATTCTACTGTGTAATGATTCGAATGTGAATCAGTTTTTGCCTGTATAACATTAAACTCGTGTCAATATTAATGATGGATTTAGGTAACTTTTTTGAATGTTGTGTTTTCATTAGTTTTACTAATGTGACACATGCCTGTTGTAGAAGATTCAGTTAGAGCTATAAACACAAAAAGTAAAAAGCATCCCTGCTGTTAAAATCTGTGTTTCTTCCAGATTCTTTTACTTAACACTTTCAGCCATAGGTGAAATTTAAGGCTGAACAAATACTGGGTTACTTTTCCATCACTGGGAGAGAATGGCCATCCAGTGTTGCTACTGGTTCAGCTCCTGGCAGCAGGGTAGACTTGGGGTTGGCCAAAAGTATGCAGAGACGTATTGCTATAAGGGAAGCCAGACTTCTCTTTCCTCATGGAGATCAGAGAAGAATCCTTTGGAAGTGGAAGTTGGGGTAAAGAAGGAGGCATCTGTCTCTGGAATAGTTAAGCCTAAACTCTGTTCCAAGAGTGAGTAACTGTGACCTATTTTCCTTCTTGCTCCTGGATGTAAGGATACGCTTTGGAAAGTCATAGTGTGATGTTCTTTGAGACATCATTCCTCACTTGCCTTGACATCAGGGCGACAAAGCATTGTGTAATTGTATTTGAAGAGATAATAGCTAATTTTCCAAACCTGTCAAAGACATCGAGAAACATATTCAAGAAGCACAATGTCTTTGTCAGCTCAGGCTGCTATAACAAAATATAGACTGGGTGGTTTAAACACTAGACATTCATTTCTCACAGTTCTGGAAGCTGGGAAGGCCAAGACCAGGTTCCAAGGGATTCAGTTCTCCTCACATGGGGGAGAAAGAAAGAGCTGTGGTATGTTTCCCTTTTTTGTAAGGACACTAATTGATGGAGGCCTCACTCTCATGACCTCCTTTCAACCTAATTACCTCCCAAAGGCGCCACTTTGAAATACCATCTCACTGAGGGCCAGCACTTCACCGTAGGAACTGGGTGGGAGGGACACAACCAGTCAGTCCATAAAAACTATAAGCCTCAAGCAAGAGAAATATAAAGAAACCAACACTTAACACATCACAGAAATATCGTTTGTGGCAGTTTTATAAAATAGCCATAAATTCTTTGATGTTTCTCCCAACAACAAGTGGGAGATCCTTGTCCCTTCCCCTCACATCTGAATGGGCTTCTGAGTGCTTCAGTCAGTAGAGTAGAGCAGAACTGATGCTATGTGGCTTCAGAGGACAGGTCATCAAAGGCCATGAAGATCGCACCTTGCTTCCTGGGAACACTTGCTCTTGGAGCCCTGAACCACCATGTAAGAAGTTTCACTGCTTTGAAGGTGTAATGCTGGGACGAAGCCCGAAACACACGGAGAGGCCACTGGTAGGCACTTGCTGTGAGAGTCCCAAGTGAGCTCAGCCTTGAGTCATCTCCACCCTGGTGCTGAGTATGTGAGTGAAAAAACCTCCTGATGATTCTCGCCACAGCCATTTGAATCTTCCCAGCAAAGGCTTCAGATATCCTAAAGCAGAGAAGAGTTGTCCCTGTCAATCCTTGTCCAAAGTGTGGATTTGTGAGCCAAATAAATGACTGTTGTTTGATAGGAGTATGTTTTGAGGTGTGTTGCATTATCTGTTGCTGGGCAAGAAACCACCCCAAAGCACTGGCTTAAAACAATAACCATTCATTTTCCTCAAGCATCTGCAAGTTGGGCGGGACTCAGTAGGAATGGCTCACCTCTGTTCCAAGTGTCATTGGCTGGGGCATCTGCTGGTGGCTGGGGGATCTACTTTCAAGATGATCACTCCCATGGCAGGGAGGGTGGTACTGGCTGTCAGCTGGGAACTCAGGCAGGGTACACATTGGGGGGGGGGGGGTCTCAGTTTCTCTCCACATGGGCCTTTTCACTGGTTACCAAGGCTGGGTTCCAACACTGATCATCCCGAAAGAGCAAGGCCGAATTCCATGGCATTCTTTTGACCTAGTCTTGGAAGCTACATAGCATCACACTTGCCACAGTCAGTTGGTCAAGACAGGCACAACGATCCACCCAAGTTCAAGGAGAACATAGAGTCTGCCTCTTGAAAGGTGCAACTTCTAGAAGTCCCTATGGAATGAGAAACCTTGTAACCATCTCTGGAAAATCTGCCTTCCTGCTAGAAGGGAGATCCTTCCTCCCACATGTAAAATATACCCGTCACTCTTCCAAGGCCCACCGAAGGTCTGATTCCACTCTAGCTTCACGCTCAGGCTCAAGTGCCAGATTGCATCATCTACATCAGATCCAGGTACAGATGAGGCTCCTCAGGTACAGTCTTGGGTCTAGTTCCTTGAGAATCATTCTTCTCAATCTGCAGACCCATGAACTGAAGAGACAGGTTACCTAGCCTCATATACACACATCCAGAAAACAGTGGTGGGAAAGGGAAAAGAGAACTCAGACCTTCCTGTTCAGAAATGGGGAAAATGAGACGCATAAAACAGTCACTGGCCCCTAGCAACTTTGAAATCCCTCTAAGAACTTGTTGCTGGTTAGCTCACTTGTGCTACGTTTACTCTCTCTGTGTTGTTCTCTGAGGCTCTTAGTCCACCCTCTGGGTTGAAACCTTTTTTTCCGTAAGAAAACTAAATTAGCAACTAAAAGCCTCCTCAGTCTGCTCCCTGGATAACAAGATCCTGAATCCAAAGGCCTCTTTTTCTTTTGTACTCTCTCTTAGTTCAAGCTCGCGCTGCTTGCACCAGAACAATTCTCTTAAGAATTATGTGTGTTCTAAAAATCTCAGTGGAGTTCACTCCATTAGACAAAATACACCACTACAAATCTGTTTGAGATAAGAACCTTTCTCCCTTGGGCTCCCTGAGAGGATGCTGCAAGACAACACCCTTCAGATTCCCAGAAGCTCTATCATTTGATAGACAGGATTTGTCAGGCTCACCTTAAAATCTCTAGAGGCCCTTTTTTCAGTCTGAAACGTTGTATGAGTCACTACCTTGAATCTTTCTGAGATCTTTGCAAAAGGCTCTCCCACACACCCTCCCTGGATTTGACTTTGGTCTGAGGTCCTTTCTTTTTCTTTTTTATTTAAAGATTTTATTTTTTTTCCTTTTTCTCCCCAAAGCCCCCTGGTACATAGTTGTATATTCTTCGTTGTGGGTCCTTCTAGTTGTGGCATGTGGGACGCTGCCTCAGCGTGGTTTGATGAGCAATGCCATGCCCGCCAGGATTCGAACCAACAAAACACTGGGCTGCCTGCAGCAGAGCGCACGGACTTAACCACTCGGCCACGAGGCCAGCCCCCTTGAGGTCCTTTCTTAATTAAAGAATAAGTTGCCATCTGGAGAGACTGGGAAGGAGAAACAGTATTATTGTCAAACTTTGCGAGCTCTGGTTCCTTCATATTTAACAGTTCCTTCTTCAGCTCACCTCTTCCTTTTGCATTTTATTTTAGGTAGCAAGAAGCAGCCAATACCCCATTGAGAAATCACCTCAGCTAGATCATTGAATTCATTAGGTCTAGTTCCCATTTTTCACTATACTGCACATGTTACCTCTAGCTTCCAATAAATTTTTCTTGCTTTCCTTTAAACCCTCAAAATAGCCTCGGTGGGGCCCTTTAGACTCTCAATAACAGTCTCCTTGAAGCCCTTCCAGCTTCCACCTGCCACCTCATCCTAAAGCTAGCTGTGGTTCCTGAGGGCATGGATTTCTTCATAGGCTGCTTGAGGTTCCTCACAGCATGATACCTGCGTTTCAACCATGAATGTCCTAAGCCAGCCCTGAGAGCCTAGTGGTTAAAGTTCAGTGCCCACCACTTCAGCAGTCTGTGTTCGCTTCCTGGTCGCAGAACCACACCCCCTTTTGTGTCAGTTGCCATGCTGCGGTGGCGGCTCACATAGAAGAACTAGAATGACTTACAACTAGGATCTACAACTATGTACTGGGGCTTTGGAGAGGAGAAAAAACAGAATGAATGTCCCAAGAGAGGAAAGCAGAAATACATGGCATTTTTTATGACCTAGCTGAAATCTCATAGTATCACTTCAATGTACTCTATTGGTTGAGGCCGACACAAAGACCTCAGAGGCAAGGAAAGTGGATGTAGACTCTATCTCCTGATAGCTTCTAGAAGAGCATGTGAGATGAGATTATTGTTGCAGTTATCTTTGGAAAAGACAATCTGCCCACAGAATTGTTGGTTATATAGTAACATGCAGTGGAACACTGCTGAACAGAAAGACAAAGGTAAAGAACCTTAGCAGCAGCGACAGGAAAATGACACCCTTCAAAGGGGCAACACCAAGTCTAACAACTGACTTCACGACAGCAATAATGGAAACTAGAAATTATTGGAATGATATCTTCAAAGTGTTGAGAAAAAACATCTGACAATCCAGAAGCCTATCCTAGCAAAATAGATCCTTAAATATGAAATTATTTATTCTTCATAAATTCTAGTGAAAAAATTTAATAAGGTCAAAATAAAGTCATTTCTGGAAAAATAGAAATTGAGAGAATTAAAATAGCATACCTGCAATAATGGAAAAACCAAACAGTGTTCTTCAAGCAGAAGTAAAATGACTCTAGGTGGAAGCAGGGAGATGAAGGAAGAAATGAGTGTAATGCTGTGGGGGACTGGAATTGGCCACCTCAAGACATGTCTCTTTGGCATGAGGATTATTTTGGCCTGGTTATTTTTAAAAACTGCAGACAGGAGAGAAACTCTGAAAAGTAGAAGTTACCCCCTATTAAAATACATTTACATTTGTAAAGGGAAATCTCCATCTGTAAAGGTGTCTGCCTCTCTGTACCAGGAGAAAGGGGAAGATGACCTAATCCCTAAAAGCTCTTATCATTGCAGAAGGCACGGACTTAAATCTGCATAATAACCTTACTCTTGTTTACTGTGCTTTTCTGGCAATTGCCCATAACTGACTCCTCCCAGCCCCAACATCCTCCTTTGTCTTTAGCTGAGGATGATATTTAAGGTGAGAGCTTCTGCCATTTTGGTGAGCTACTCAGTTTTTCTGGATCTCTCCCATGTATACATGTTATAAAGCTTTGTTTAATTTTCTCCTGTTGTTCTGTCTCATGTGAATTTAATTCGTAGTCCAGCCAGAAGGACCTAGACAGGGTAGAGGAAATGTCTTCCTCCCCTACAGTGCAAAGGTTAATTATATAGATAAATCTAAATAAATATTTACAAATAATGTCTTGTGGGGTTTCAAATACACAGAATTAAATAGCATATGTAAGAAGGGGTAAATGCAGTGGAAGTGTTCCAAGATCATGCATTTTTCAGAATTTGGTAAAAATATTGATTCATATTAGATGTTAATGAACAAAAGAGACATATTACAACAACGTAATAGAGGAAGCAAATGAAATAATTTTTAAAAGTCCAAAAGAAGAGAAAATATCATATACAACAGACAGGATAGAAAGTAAATTAACAAGTTGTAGCTTTAAACTCAAATAGATTGGTAATTACCCTAAATGTTAACGGACTATACATTCCAATAAAGGACAAGAAGTAAGGTTGGTTTTCCTAGCATGTTCCATTCTGTGCTCTAAAAAATTATTAGATCATACATAGCATGGATTTCCTGTCAGAGAATGAAAAATAGACACCTTATGCTCCAGTGTCAGCTGCTACACATGCAAGATATAAAGTAAATGTATAACATAAAAGAATTATTATGTTTAAACCTTGTTCTGAGAATTTATCATCAATAAATACTGAAATAAAATCTCTTTGAAAATTAAAGACAGTTTAACCAATCTGTTTAAGCTCTATATCTCCTATGTATATTCAAAAATGATTGATATTAGGGATGAATAATACAGGTTTCACTTTGTCAAGGTGAAATAAGTCTACCGAGTCCCTTGTTGAAAAGAACTGCAAAGATCACAGAAAAGCTTGTATGCCCTTTTCTGGTGTTGCCTCCATCATTCCCCTTCGTTCAATAAATATTTCTTGAAAGCCTACTGTGGGACAGACAGAGTTCTAAGCTCTGGGCAAAGATGAACAAAGACAACAATGTCTTTGCTGTCAAGGAGCATTTATTCTAGTTGGGCAGTTAGAAAATAAAAGACAAATGCTATGAAGAATAAAAAGCAGAATCCGATTAGAGCGGGCGGAGGGAGGTGATATTGTGCACGGGCTGGTGGGGGAAGGCGTCTTTAATAGGGGTCTTTGGGCAGAGACCTGCTTGAGGATGACGGAGTGAGGCGAGCTTCAGGCTGGGGCAACGGCGAAGGCAAAGAACTGTAGTCACAGCGGGTGCTTGGTCTTCAGCCAAGCAGGTGAGGGGAAGAGGAGTAGACAATGAGAGAGGTAGCCAGGGAATAGGTGTTATGGGAAGCCACTGGGGAGATGAAAATAAGGAAGAGGCATGATCTAAATCAAGCTTTCCAAGTGTCATCCTGGCTACTCTGTGGAGGATGCGCTGTAGGCAGGGGTAGCACTGAAGCGGCGAGGCCGACTGGGAGGCTACGGTCATCATCCAGATGAGAGACGACCATCTTAGACTAGGGTCGGTAGCAGTGCAGATGGTGAAACGTGCTCAGATGCGGGATACATTCCAGGGTAGAGCAGCAGGTTTGCTGATGAGCAGAAAGTGGGACAGAAAGAGAGCAGACAAGAATGACTCCAAGTTTTTATTCCCTAAGCAAATGGATCAATAGTGGTGCCAATTACTAAGACAGAGGATGCTGGGGAGAAAGCAGATAAGCAGATTTGGGGAGAAAAACTAGGATGTCAATTTCTGTCATGTTAACTTTGAGTACACAGTGACCATCCAAGTGAAGATGCCAAGTAGGCAGTCACAGCGCCAAGTATGAATCTCAGAGGAGACATGAGGGCTGGAAATATAAATGTGGGAATCAACACCAGAAAACGGCAAGATGACTGACAAGAGAAAGCTGGGTTGCAAGAGGATCCATGTTGATTTTGTACTAATATCCTACCAAGTTAGACTTACAAAATTAAATCAAAATATGTATACATTAAATACTGATATCGAAAAACGGATGGGCTTTCTTTCCTGGGCTAGGTACCTGAATCAGTTCTCCCACTGAAAACAACTAAAAGTCCTGGATAAAATATCTTCTGAGATCACTGATGACCTGACAAGAAAGAAAAGAAATTCTGAGGTCAGGGTCTGAGTAAAGGCAGGAATGCGGGGTAAGCAGAGCCCTGCATCCAGCTTGTTTCCTGAGAGCGTTTTCTGAATCCAGAATTGCTGCACTGACACATTTCGTTATACAACATGGAAAAATCACGTTAGTTAATGTGCACCGTGGACCGCATTACAAAAAAACAAAAAAATAAGTCCAAGTGTCAGGATGCTATAAAGCTCAGAGCAGTGGACATAGGTTTTCCTAAATTCAGATTTTCTCTCAAAAGGTTAAATTTCGTGATTGATGACAAGGTTTTCTTTCTGAAGCAGCAGGCTCTCTAGTTCACTTTTGGAAAAATGTCTGCCAAATACCCAAGCCTTGACGACCATAGTTTGTAAGCATTCTTTCAAGTATTTGGTGTTCTCCGAAAAGAGTGGCAGGTTCAGCTCACAACTCGATCACATCAGTGCTTCTACTTGAGATCACTCTCATCCTCCAGGTGCAGCAGAAGTGCTTTCTGTGTCCTTCTCAACTTGTCAAACAGTGTCGAAAGGATGTGTGCTCAAGGGGAAGATTTAATAAAACTCATAATTTCCAGCTTCATCAAGGAATTCATAACTGAAACTGGCTGTTTTCCCCCTGCTAACGCATGGTGTTGAGGAATACAAATGCTAGTTGTGCAGTTTGGTGACACTCACTTTACTAACGCTAGAGTGGCAGCAATTTTCCCTGTCTTTGCTTTGCCACATCAGTGCAAACGTCAGCACAGTGAAATAGACAATCTCATCTTAGTACTATTATGAAAAATGGTTTTGACCTTTACTCAGGGGTTTGTGGACCAATTTGGAGAACATTTATTCTGGAGAAACTCTTTATATATGCAGCAGGAAACAAAAGCAAGAATATTCATAGCAGCATAGTTTGTACTGGCAAAAAACTGGAAACTGTCAAATTGGCTGTTAACAGTAGAATGGATAAATAAATTGTGGAGTATTCATAAGATGTAATACAATGAAGAAAGGAAAATTAACGAACTATAGTAACCCAACACATAAAACAGATGAGTAACAGGAAAAACATTGAGTAAAAAATAAAATTGCAGAAGAATTAATAAATATGTCTTATTAGATAAGACACCAAAAGCACAAGCAAAAATCTAAGTTGGGGCCAGCACCAAGGGCATAGTGGTTAAGTTTGGTGCACCGGTGGCCTGGGTTCGGTTCCTGGGTGCAGAACTACATCACTCGTCTGTCAGTGTCCATGCTGTGACGGAGGCGCACGTACAAAATAGAGGAAGACTGGCAACAGATGGTTGCTCAGGGTGAATCTTCCTTAGCAAAAAAACCCAAAAAACAAAAAAAGCTAAATAAGTTGGATTTCATTAAAATGAAAAACTTTCGTGCTTCAAAGGACACCATCAAGAAAGTAAAAGCTAGGGCTGGCCCAGTGGCGCAGCGGTTAAGTTCGCACATTCTGCTTCTTGGCGGCCGGGGGGTTCGCCAGTTCGGATCCTGGGTGCGGACATGGCAAGGAGTCCCACATATAGAGGAAAATGGGCACGATGTTAGCTCAGGGCCAGGCTTCCTCCACAAAAAAGAGGAGGACTGGCAGTAGTTAGCTCAGGGCTAATCTTCCTCAAAAAAAAAAAGAAAGAAAGTAAAAGCCAACCCACAGAATAGGAAAAAAATTTTCTGTATCATATATCTGAGAAGGCACTTGTATCTAGAATTCATAAAGAACTCTTACAATTCAATAACAAAAAACCTAATTTAAATAGGCAATAGTTCTGAATAGACATTTCCCCGAAGAAGATATACAAATGGCCAATAAGCACATGAAAAGATGCTCAGTATCATTAGGTGTTAGAAAAATGCAAATTAAAGTCACAATGAGATAGCCCTTCATACCCACTAGGGTGGCTATAATAAAAAAGACAGATGAAAACAAGTGTTGGTGAGGATGTGGAGAAATTGCAACTCTCATACACTGCTGGTGGGATCGTCAAAAGGTGTAGCGACTTTTAAAGTCCAGCTTTTCCTCAAAAGTTAAAAACAGAATTACCATACGACCCAGCAATTCCAGTCCTAGACATGTATCCAAGAAAAATGAGAACATACACACACACACAAACTTGTACACAAAGGTTCTCAGCAGCAATATTCATGACACCCAAGAGGTGAATACAACCCAAATGTCCATCAGTCAATGAATGGATAATTAACATTTTGTTATCTATACAATAGAATATTATTTACCAATAAATAAGGAAGGAAGTACTGATACACACCACGAGACGGATGAACCGTGAAAACATTAAGTGAAAGAAGCCAGTAATGGAAGACCACATATTGTTTGATTCCATTTATAAGAAACATACAGAATAAACAAATCTATAGAGAGAAAGTTGATTTGTGGTTGCCTAGGCTGGGAGTGGAGACAGTTGTGGGGACATGTAGAGTGACTGCTCATGGGTAAGGAACAGGCTTTCTTCTTGGGGTGATGAAATTGTTCTGGAATTAGGGAGTGGTGATGGTTGGACAACCCTGTGAATATACTAAAAACCACTGAGTTGGACACTTTTAATAAGTAAATTGTATGGTATGTATATCATACCACATAAAGATGTTAATTTTTTAAGTAGAATGCACACATAGGATTTGCCTTCAGCTAAATAAAAACTTTGATCAGTAAAAAAAAAATAAATGTTTTCATTTCCATAATATTCAAAAATTGGCAAAAGTAAAACATGCTGTTTAAAGATACAAACATGATAAAACTATAAAGAAAAATAAGTGATCAATAAACACGAAATTGAAGGTGGTGATTACCTCTGAGTGGGCGCAGGGTGGAGCACATGGGGGCTTCCGAAGTAAGGGTGAGGTCCCGTTACTAATACTTGGTATTGGCCATATTACTTTTCGTTGAAGCCTCACATATTTTACAATTATTCTTCTAATATACTCAATATTTAAGTTTTGAAAAAAGCAATACAGATTTAAAAAGAAAACTCCAGGAAAGTTGCCAGTGTTAGGTTAGGACCCTCTGTGTTCCTTGCACATCTCAGTTGCCCACCAGTCTTTTTCAAACTTCATTCACTAAACCAAAAAAATGCATTTTATTTCATGACCCAGGACATATAACCTTGTATGTGTGTTTATAATTGATATTGTTAAATCGCATAAGCACACCTTTATTCAGGGCTACTGAAACTGAGTATAAGCTACATAAACTGGAATTAGGAAACTAAACTCATTTCCACAGACTTATAATTTGTATTGTCTAAAGGCAATTATCTAAAATTACGAATGCGAATAAAATTAATAAACTCTTACTATTGGAGACAACATATTACTCCACATATATAGCAAAATACATTCAGAAGCAGCAGAAAAGACAGCAGCTGATTGCTGCTTACCAGCTGGTTCCCTCCGCCTCCCTCCCACCCCATCAGGGAGACCTGAGGATGCCACCTCCTTCCTCAGATTATCCCCTCCGTAAGGAAACCATGGCCAGGCTTCAGTTCAGGCGCTCTTTCCAACTCCTGCCTGGTCTTACAGTTTAGTCTTTCTCCAAATCATCTGCACTCTGACGCCAAAGTAATCATTCTACAATCCAAATCTCATCACATGTCTTATCTAATTAAAATCTCCATGATGTGCCTCCTGCTTCTCTTCACCACATCTCTCACTATTGCGGTCTTACAACACTACCCTCTAAACGTGTCAAGCTTCCTGCCTTAACATAACCTGCCTTTTCCTCTGTAAATCTCTCTCTGACCCATAACAGCTACTGTTGACCATTCTGTCCTTGGTTTCCCAATTTATGTGGTATGCGCCTGTGTTATAGGAGCTACTGCGCCATGTTTCTACTTATTTTATTTATTTTTTTACTTTTGAGGAAGATTAGCCCTGAGCTAACATCTGCTGCCAATCCTCCTCTTTTTGCTGAGGAAGACTGGCCCTGAGCTAACATCCGTGCCCATTTTCCTCTACTTCATACATGGGACGACTTCCACAGCATGACTTGGCAAGCAGTGCCATGTCGGCACCTGGGATCCGAACCTGCGAACCCCGGGCCACCAAAGCAGAATGTGCAAACTTAACCACTGCCCCATCGGCCCCTCTACTTATTTCTTTTTCTTTTTTTTTTTTTTTCCTTTTTCTCTCCAAAGCCCCCCGCTACATAGTTGTATATTCTTCGTTGTGGGTCCTTCTAGTTGTGGCATGTGGGACGCTGCCTCAGCGTGGTTTGATGAGCAGTGCCATGTCCACGCCCAGGATTCAAACCAACGAAACACTGGGCCGCCTGCAGCGGAGCGCGCGAACTTAACCACTCGGCCACGGGGCCAGCCGCGATTTCTTTTTTTTTTTTTAATAATTTTTTAAAACTATTCAATTTGGGTTTTTTAAATTTATTTTAATTAATTAATTTATTTTTTGAGAAGATTAGCCCTGAGCTAACTACTGCCAGTCCTCCTCTTTGTGCTGAGGAAGGCTGGCCCTGAGCTAACATCCGTGCCCGTCTTCCTTTGCTTTATATGTGGGACGCCTACCAAGCATAGTGTGCCAAGCAGCGCCATGTCTGCACCCAGGATCCGAACTGGCAAAACCTGGGCCACCGAGAAGCAGAACGTGCAAACTTAACTGCTTCGCCACCGGGCCGGCCCTCCACTTATTTCCTATGGGTCATCTTTTCCCTCTCAACTGTAAGATCCCTGAGGATCTGGAGCATCTCTTATTTTTTTTTTTTAAATTTCCAGCATCTAGTACATAGTAGGTACTAATGAATTTGCCTCAAATGAATTGATTTTTAAAAGTATATTGTTAAGAGAATGAAAAGACAAGTGACAGACTGTGAAAAAAATTCTTTGCAAAGCGCATATCTAATTAAGGACTAGTATCCAAAATATAAAAAAAATCTTAAAACTCAACAATAAGGAAACAACTCAACTGAAAAACAGGCACAAGATCTGGACAGCTCACCAAGGAAGATAACCAGATGGCAGATAAGCACGCGAAAAGATGCTCAACATCATAGTCATCCCCTGATGACTACAAATTGTTAATAAAAAGGGAAAGCGTGCGTATGTATGTGTGTATGTGGGGGATGACGAGGGAGGTGTCAGAGAAGTCTCTGTACTGTCCGCTCAGTTTTTTTCTAAACCTAAAACAGCTCTTAAGAAAAGGGTATATTAATTTTTTAAAAAAATAAGCTTCCTCCTCTATAATATATATATATGTAAGTCTTGTGAAAGGACTTCAATCTGAAATGGAACCAGAGGCTATGAAATGAAGAGCTTCTCACGTGCGCCCTCAGAAGACCCAACAAGAACAGAGAGACAGACTTCCCGTAACTCCCTGACTTACAGAAGGCGGGGCCTTATCTCCTGGCCAATGAACATCCGCCAAGAATGTCTCCCCGTCCTCAAGCCAACGAAGTCATTGCTGGGAGTGTGGGTGGACTTCTCCCTCTTTGCACTTCTTGCCCAGAAATACGACCTGCCTCAAACCCTTCAACAGACTCACCTGTAGCTTGCGAGGGCATGCATTTCCCAGACTGCAATTTGCTGCCATTCCTGAATGAACTTAATTTCTGGGAATTTGTGCTTGCCTCAGTTTACCTCTTTATTTAGGTGGACAGTTTAAATTTTTGTAAGATGCATATAGGTAATATACGGTGTTGGCAAAGGAGCTGGGGAAGGGACTCCTCACCATAGACTAGTGGCAAGGAGGTACACTGGAGACGTTTTTATTATGATGATGAAACATTTTACTAAGAGACTAACCTTGTGGTTTCACGGGGCCTAGTTTTGGTTTTTAAGTTCATGTTCACCGTTCCTAAACCCTAAAACCACATGAATGCAGCACAGAATATCGAAGATATTGAAAATACGAAAGAACGTCAAAGTTTTATATGTTTTAATTCGCAGTGACACAGAAGATAGTATGAGAAGATCTAACCTAAGTCCAATCGGATGTAGAGTTCTAGAAAAAGAGGAGAAAGAAATAGGGTTGACTGGTATTAAAAGGAGTAATGGCTGAGAATTTTCCAGAACTTATACAAGACACCGATCCTCAGTTTCAAAAAGCCCAATAAATCCCAAGTCAGATAATAAAAAAAAGAAATTCATATCTAGACACATCATGATAGACTGAATAAAACCAAAGTAAGAGACTTAGAGTCAGATAATGAAATATATAGAGATAGATCAATTACCTTCAAAGGGCAACAACTGGAGGGAAAGTTATCACAGCAGCTAAGAAACAAGGAAAGCAGAATGATCCCTTCAACCTGCTAAGACGTAATAAGCGTGAACCTAGAATTTGTCGGTGTCACAATCCAATGTACACATCAGGATAGATGCGGAGAGGGCTGATGTCCACTCTGAGTTTATTATAACCAGCGTTTCAATAGATACATAGCTTACGTCTGTTAAACATACACAGGTGTTCTGGATGAAGTAATTAGTGAATGCCAAGAATTCTTAGTGATTTCTCAAGGAGCCCTCCCTTGGCCTCTGTTTTGATATTATCATGTTGTTGCTGTGCTCCTATATTTTTATCTCGGAGCAGGCAAGGTCTCTTAGAGAATGGTCCCTCTTGCTCCCAATATCGATATCGTTTCTCCATCTGTGCCCCCGGGCGGCTGCCGCCTGGCTTAGGTTACCCCCCAGGGGGTCTTACCCGTCATTGGCTAACCGGCCTTCTCACCTCCGGGTCACAGTTTGTTGGCAAGCTTTTTCCAGTGATTATTAACCCTTCCTGTGTCAGGGGCGGCTACAGAATTCTATACCCAGAAAATAAGGAGGGCAAAATAAAGATATTCTGATCAAACTAGGAGAGTTTGCTATCAACAAATTCTCACTAAAGGAAGCTCTATTCAGCTCTTTACAATGTGGTCCTGATACCAGCAGCATCAGCATCACCTGGGAGCTTGTCAGAAATGCAGAAGTTCAGGTCCCACCCCATCCTACTAATTTGGAATCTGCATTTTAACAAGATCCACCAAGCAATCCACATGCACGTTAGAGTTTCAATAGCCCTGCCGTGAAGTGAGTCCAAATGAAAAGGATGAGATTCAAGAGGAAAGGAAGACTCAGCAGACATAGTCAATATGTGAGTAAATCTAAACAAGCATTAACTTTACTTTAAAAAGTAATAGTAATGTCTGCTGGGCTTAAACAAGACAGACAGACCTAACAAACATGAAAACAAAAGCACACCAGTCAGGAGGGAAGCTGCTGGATTTCAAGCGTTCTGAGGGTCTGGTAGTGTTTAGAAAGAAAGTAAAGACATTAGTTAACTTGAGACTTTGGTAAATTAAGCAGGTATGTTTACATTTCCAGGTTAACCAGAAAAAGAAGAGGAATGAACTACAGTTGTGCCTCGGTGTCTGTGGGGGATTGGATCAGGACCCCATGCGGGTACCAAAATCCACGGAAGCTCGAGGCCCTCAGTCACCCACCACTGATCCTCGGGGCGCCCATGGCCAAGTGCATATAACTTCCTCATTGATGGGGGTAAGGTGGGGGCTGAATGAGAAAATGACAACAGCAGCCAAGTAGGTTTCTTGTCACCGGTTATTAGGAGACCATGGAACATCAAGGCTTGTGCCATGCTATTCCCACATGACTCATACCCTGGCAGCAATAGATCAGAGCCCGAGATGTCCTTTTTTTCTAGTTGCATCCTGAGAATTTGCGTGCTTGCTACTTTGTGTTAGACAAATCTCTGTTTACCTCTCCTGAAATGAGGGTGGAAGGGGATCTTGAATTTCTGCCTGGACCTTTGAAACAGTTCAACTGCTAAAGAGAAAGACTGAGAGCTGAGACATCAGTGGAAATATTTAATTATTACAGTTACTGCCCAAGATGGCACCTTGAGTTGTGGTAAAAAAAAGGGAGGGGGTGGGGAGCGGGTTCAAGGCTTTGCTGAAAAATCTGTCTGAAGGATGTCAATTCTTAGAGTTTAGTATCTTTCATTCACTGATTTACAAAAAGAATCTAAGTTACTTTTGAAGCATGGCAGGTAAAGGAAGTTTTCCCTAAACATTCTGGGAGATTCACTGGCAATATAAGATTGTGAGGGACCCTGAAATTCTGTTAGACTATTGTTTAAACTGTGAGGCTCCCCCTCTTCAAGGAATGATAGCTGTGTGTGGAAATAGGCTGGGATAATTGGTAGTTTCCTTGTGCTCATTTTGTATTTGGTGATCAGGAAAAATTTTAAACGTGGTGTACTTTGAAAAGGCGCTTCAGAAACCCAAAGGGATATCCACTTTGCCCATTACATGGGACAGAATGATTAAAATTCCTACACCACCAGTGGTCACAATGGTCAGATCTTGCCACCAGAGATGGACAAAATTGAAAAGATGCCAGTAATAAACTCAGGTAATAAACAGAGAAAATGATACTGGCTGTGAAAACAGGCACAGGCTCCCAGTAAGCACTGTCAGACACTACTGAGTTTCCTGGCTAGGGCTTTAGACAGTAACTTCTTCATGGGTTTCTCACCTAATATGCCTTATCTAAATTTAAAGAGAGATGTGACCATTCGCAAGGCAAATTCACAGATAAAATCTTTACAAAACAACTTCGAGAGAGAGGACATGGAGGAATTGAAAGCTGTGATGTTGTGAGAGGAAGATTATTTGGGGAGAAGATTTGGAGTTTCCAGCTTGGGATGGGAAGATGAGGGGATGAGGGCTCTGTCTCCTGGCTGTTTTTCCTGGGCTTTCAAGAACGAAACCACAGCGGGCAGGGAGCATTCGGCTGGCCTCCCCCGACACCAGGTTCTCTGGCTTCTCTTCTCCTCAGGATGTTGAAGGGCAAATTGACTTAGTCTTTTTCCATAACTCACCTCAAACTAACCCAGTAATGATATAGACCCTGATATCAGTTTCCCCACATTAAACCCAGCATATATGGGGTTAAAACCAAAACACTCATCCCTGCTTACTCTCTGGCTTCCTGGCTCCAGAATCCACTATCCTCCATGGAGACACACACCATCAAGGACAAGCACCTGGATCATCTCCTCCCCGCAAAGAGATACAGGCTGGTGGGAAAGCTGCTGACCAGTCAGGTGACGGGCTCCCTCCTCTCTGTAAGTGTCTCAAGGCCAAAGACAGGCTGGTGGGAACTCTCCGACCAGCAAGGCCATATGCTCCCCCTCCCCTACCTAAAACCCCAAATAAAAACCTTTCCTTTTAGCTTTTCAGGGAGTTTGGGATTTCAGCGTTAGCTGCCCTCTCTCCTTGCTCAGCGCTGTGCAAAAATAAAATTCCTACTTTCTTCCACCACACCTGGTGTCAGAAATTGCCTTGCTGCGCAATTGGTGAGCGAACTCACTTCAGGTTCGGTAACAGCAACACTAGAGGAAGGAGAGCAAGGCTGCGAAGGGCCAATTAACAGACACGCATTGAGAAGACGCCTACTGACTCACTAGGAAATCCAATTCTCACTGTGATATCCAACCAGACTTCTGGAAAACCTACCTTACATTGGTTACTAGGGTCATGGAATGAAGGCTGAGGGACAGTCACATGGACTGGGCTGAACTGGGGAAGTGAGGGTGTCACAGTGAGGACTCAACTGTATTTGACGGTCCCAGTGATAGCTGAACTGTTTTGGTGTTGATGAAATTATGGAGATTACTATGAGCCCAATTATGAGATGTTGGAAAACAAGTGCAGTCACAGAGAATCGCAATAGAAGGAATCAGGAATGATCCAAAAGAGGCCATTTGAACCAGCCTGAGGCAGGCTGCCCCAGTTGTCCAAAAGGTCTGCTTTTCACTAAAATGCAAAACAACTGGCATTCCTGTTTTCCCAAAGATGTACATCCTGCTCTACCAGATGCTGAGAGGCAGACTGTTGCAGGGCATGGATGGTGTTGGTGGTGAACCATCAGAGAACTGACAAATAAGAATGTATTTTTGTGAGCCACTGTTTCCTTCCGTTCATGTAACAGTTGTGGTACTGAACCATGTTCGTTTTTGCCCCCTGCCTAGAAAGCCAAGCAGCAAGATGACGAGATTGCAGCATAGAGAGAGTTTACTTACATGGCAGCCATGTGAGGAAGCAAGAGCATGAGCCTCAAATTCGCTTCCCTGAAAATAGGGACTCAGGGATATTTATGGGATAGGGGACAAGGTGGTCTGAAATGCGGAGAGAGGTGATTGGAGGTGAGGAGAGGTGAGGTAATTGATGATCTGTGAAAGCGTGGTCAGACTTCATGCCTCTTCATAGGACCCATGTTCACAAAATGGTGATGTTAGCATGATCTGAGGGTGGAGTTTTTAGCCTCTTGACGTCAAAAGGTCACCTATCAAACATCTGTGCGGGGCCAGTTGATGAGTTCGTGGTCTCAACCGGCCTGAAGTGGACAAGGAGTTATAATTCCTGAAAAACAGCTTACACATCATTACCATGGTGACCCACGCTCCAGGAAGATGTTATCTATAGGAACCTAGTGGGCGTCAGAGAGCATATTGCCTCAGCAGCACAGTTAACCGTGGGTGGGTAAAAGCTATAAGCAGTAATTGCAAAAAGGAAAAAAACTTCTTAGTTCCTAGGTACTTAATCATCAATGGGTAACTCTCTGCCAGTTTCAGTCACTATCTGGTCATTGCTCACTGGTGATTTAATTAAACTACAAAAGGAACGGACGTAACACCTGTAGGACTGGATCTCTCACGGTCCCCAGTGACAGCTGCTACCAGGGCAAAACTCTTGGCAAGCACTCAACTGGGTAATGTCCATAGTTCAAAGTTCTGGGAAGTGAGCAAGAGAGGGCTCACCAGGTTAAGGATGAAGCTGCTTTTGTGCCCACACAGTAAATGGCTGTTTCAAAAGCTATGCCTTCTGTTTCACCTAATGTCTTTGACTGTAGGGAGACTCTCCATACAGACTAAGGGTGAGGCCCCGTAAAAGACACGTGACCCTGATGTCCTTTCTCTCTAGACCCGTTACAACATCAGATTCCTCTGGAGAAACCATATGCCTTTGTCCAGATGTGCTGGACAAGAGAAATAGTCACGTATTTCAGGGGATTTTAGATACAGATTCAAGGATAATGCAAATTCCTGGAAACTCCAGTCAAATGGAAAAGACTGTGTCTGAGGATATGGAGGAGGAAGGATCAGAGGTGGACAGGTTTTACTAGGCCTACAAGTCAGACACTGAGGACCAATTATCCTCTACAGTGGTCTCATCACTCCTTGACTTCTTTTTTTAAAGACTTTTTATTTTTAAATAACTTGAGGCTTACAGAAATGTGGCAAGAATAGTACAGGATTCCCTTTACCCTTCATCTGGCTACCCCTAATGTTAACCATACTTACAAAACCATAGTACAAATATCAAAATCAGGAAATTAACATTGATATAATACTACTAACCATGACAGTATTATTGGAATTAACTAATTGTTACTTGGAGAAAGGACTTACTCAAAAGGGTGGTATATTGGCTGCTAAAAATGGAAACATGTAGAGCTGTCTTGTCCCAACAAACCTGTAAAGATGAAATAGTACCAGGCCCAGGACCACAGGTGAGACGGGAGTAATTGGGAGTCTGTCCCCACCTCCAGCTTTCCCCTTTAGCTCTCAGTTGGGTTATCTGAAAAGCACATGGAGCGCAGATGTTAACTGAAGATTACAGAAAACTAGCTGACCTTGTGCTAACTGTGGCTGCCAGTGTTCCTCTGTAGGAAGATCTTTCTAAATCACCCCTGACTGGCATCCTTTTATCGATCTTACTAGGGCATTGCTTTCAATCCCAGTACATTTTCGACATCAACAGCAGTTTGCTCTCACTTGGCAGCGAGTGGTTTCCAGTCTCGCCTCCAAGATCTTTCAGTTCTCTAACATTTGTCATCTTCTGTTAGGGTGGGAATTAAACAGACGTCCTAAACCTGACTCAGATATTGAAAGTACTCCTTAGGTTGATGGCCTACTGATCAGAGGGGACTCAGAAGCAATCATTTCTGAAGCTCAGCCTTTCCATATTGAATTTATATTGAAAGGCAGTGTGCTATTAAGCATGGCAAAGTTCAGGAGCCCTTGCTCAGATAGAAACCTTTCTGGAAGTGTCATTGCCCGGGGAAACCAGAGGAATTGTACAGGCAAAGGCTTTTGTCCATCCATGAAGTCGCTCCCCCTAAACAGAGACACAGGAATTAATTTTTATGTGTAATACTGGAGATGTCATGTATCTGGGTGTTAAGTGACAGCCACTTCAGTCAGTCACCAGAATGTCTCTGAGGCCACTCCCCTCCCTCGAGGGCAAAGTCTGTTCTTCTAGCAGCTGATGCAGGTACAGGTCACGGGTCCCACTGCCAGTTGGCTGCTTGGCCTCTGCTTCTTCTGTGGAGTCCCCAAGGGCACAATTCCCCAGAGGAGGGCACTTCTGAATGGCCCAGCCCAGGCTCCTCCTTAGCTGCTGTTCCCTCGTGTGCCTGGGAGCCATCTCTGTGCCTCTTCACAGCCACCTCGGCATCAGGGAAGGGAGAGGGAGAAGCCGCGTTTCTCCCAGCCTTTTCTGAAATCTGAGTGCAGATGCCAATTATTGCGCTGGTGGCCACAGCACTCAGGTAAAACTCTTTGCAAGCTCAGTGTTCCTAGATTGACGACAGCCTGTAACACTATAAACAATAGGTGTTCTCACTAAACTCTGAGATCTGGGGTCTAGTCTGATATCTTTTTGTTTCATTTATAAATATTTATTGAGCTTCTGTTTCCTGGGCATCTTCCATGTACTCCATCCAGCCTGCTCCGTGCGTGAGAAGGGTCAGCTAATGTTTGGCTTCAGCCAAAGAGAAGCACGCACAAGATACTGAAGGGCATGAGGAGAATGAGGTCAAGGTGTCTATTCTCCTCACTCCTGCCACCTCACGATAGGTTGCCTGCCTCTCTCCATGAAGGCGACAGCTCCTGCCAGGTATCCTCTCCCCTGAGCCTACAGGCCCAAGGTTCTGCACCAAACCTTGTTGGCTTTTTTATTTAACCTTGCCCATACCTTTGCAAACAGTCCCTTATGAAACTCTCCTCAAATTGCCCAGTTTGAAAGCGCCACTTGTTTCCTGCCACAATTCTGATACAACTCAACACGGACACTGTGGTGGCCAGATCCGAGAGTTAAGGACTGTTCTCCACAAGCCCATCTGGGTGAGCAGTGTGGGATAGGCTCCCGAGAGACCAAAGAAAAGACCCGGAGACAGAGAAAAGGACATATAGGTTTATTGGGAGTTACTTAGAGGGAAGGTCCAGTGGAGGCCGGCTGGACAGCAACGACCACAAGCTACCACCCTGAGAGAAGGTTGCTTAAGTAGGCAGAGGAACAAAGGCTGCAAGTGTGCCAAGCGGGACCGCCCCTGTATGACCCACAGTCCAAGGATCAGAGCGCCACCCCTCCCCCGCCCCGGGCCTCCGTGTTCCCTCAGACCCGAGGGTCTTGGTGCTAACTCTCTCACGAGAAACCAGCTGGGTTGGCCAAGCCCGGGACTGTTATCATTGTGAGTGCTGGTGTAGCCCAAACAAGGAGCCTCAAAGACACATGGTTTTTAAAGGCGCACGCCAGCTAAAGCCCCTACAAGGACCAAAACTCTGAGCACCTGCTTTAGGTCTATCAGTGTGGTGTGTTCACATATGTTAACCTATGTAATCATCACAATAAGCCTTTTACAGATAAGGAATCTGGTTTCAGAGGCTTCATTATGTGCCTTGCCAAGGATCACCATGCTATTAAAGAGCAGGGTCAGACTGGAAACCAGTTAAGTTTCACTGCATAAACATCTACATGCTCTGGAAGACATTCCAGGTAGCCTTAGTTCTAAGAAAAAGGCTTGTTAAAGGATTGGGGGATGAGAAAGGGATTAGGACTATGTTTTTCCACTGATCACCCGAATTACAACTACCTGGGATGATTTTTAAAACTCCAGATTCTTGGAACTGCCAGTATGTTTCCCAATCCACTAGCTCTCAACAGTCGCTGTACCTCTGTTTCGACACTCGGCACAGTGGATTGCAGGATTAGTAATTAACTCTGATCTTGGCAGACACTTTCTCCCACTCAGGCGCGAGGGGATTGGCCCCCACTCTAGGCGATCTCACACAGCAGCTTAGAGAGTGTCTCCTGCCCGCCCAAACGGAGTAAGGACAAAGGTTCCAACTGCGCCTGCTTCCCAGCGGGGTGGAGAGACGCCCCGCCAACCCGTGACTCCTCCGAGCCAGGCCGCCCCTTTCCGGCGCAGATCCGCATGGCGGCGACGGTGACCGTGGAGCCCGCGGGCCGCTGCCTCTGGGACGAGCCCGTGCGCATCGCCGTGCGCGGCCTGGCCCCGGGGCAGCCGGTCACGCTGCGCGCGTCCCTGCGCGACGAGAAGGGCGCGCTCTTCCGGGCCCACGCGCGCTACCGCGCCGACGCCACGGGCCAGCTGGACCTGGAGCGCGCGCCCGCGCTGGGCGGCAGCTTCGCGGGGCTCGAGCCCATGGGGCTCCTCTGGGCCCTGGAGCCCGAGAAGCCCCTGCTGCGGCTGGTGAAGCGGGACGTGCAGACGCCGTTCGCCGTGCAGCTGGAGGTGCTCGACGGCCACGAGCCCGAGGCCGGGCGG
This sequence comes from Equus quagga, assembly GCF_021613505.1. NCBI lineage: Eukaryota > Metazoa > Chordata > Mammalia > Perissodactyla > Equidae > Equus > Equus quagga. The sequence continues at coordinate 18,104,994 of NC_060286.1, forward strand.
CTGCTGGGCCGGGCGGTGCACGAGCGCGCCTTCCTGGGGCCCGGGGTGCGGCGGGAGCCGGTGCGCGCGGGCCGGGTGCGCGGCACGCTCTTCCTGCCGCCAGGTGAGCCGCTCCCTTTCCAGGCTGTTCTGGAGAGACCAGTGGAGTCCCAAGACCCTGGGCGACCCCTTGCCTGTCCCGGGAACCCACATGGTTGTGGAACTTTCCTAAAGTGGTCACCGCGCTGTAGATTCTATTATGGATTCTGGGGAGAAGTTTTTCTTCTTTTAAGTTTCAGGTTACTTCCTGGAGGCATTGTCACTCCCATAACTATACTAAAAGTGCATTTATTGAGAGCCACTCTGTGCCAGCCGTGTGACTATGTTTCAGATACCAATAGTAGGTAATGACTTCGGCTGTTGTGCAAGAGTGATTTTTGCCTCCTTTCACGTCAATTTCCAAGGAGGCTAAAATCCACAGACAGAGGCAGTGCCCCATAATCCTACAAAACAAACAAAAACCTCTCTGATGGTCCGCTCTCCCCCTACCATAAACAGTCTGTCAGTGGTTCTCAACCTGGGATGATCTCCCCCCACTCCAGGGGACATTTGGCAGTATCTGGATATATTTTTGGTTGTCACAACTGGGGGGGGGGGGTGGGAGGGTATTGGCATCTAGTGGATAGAGGCCAGAGATGCTGCTAAACATCTATAGTGCACAGGACAGCCCCACATCAAAGAAATATCTTATTCAAACGTCTGTAGTGCACAGGTGGAGAAACCCTAAAGTTAAAACAAGGGGTTTTGCTATGTAAAAGTGGCCTGGGAACGAGACCCCTGACCCCCCGCTTCCAACCAGATTCTTGACTGAAACCTGTACTATATAGAAGCTGGAGTTTCCAGAGCTCACAGAATCCCTAAACTCAATTCTGTGATTATTATTCTCCAATACAAGAAGCCCTGCTGTAGTCTTATAGCTCTTCTACAATTCACAACCTTAACTAGTGGATGCTCACTCAACTGTGAACTCCTGGGGCTGGAATTGGGTCTTACCCATCTCTGTATTCCTAGAGGCTTCACAGGCATAGAGTAAGGAGCTCGATAAATCATACTGACTCTTTCACTAAGAATCTCCTAAAAACTTTCTTTAAAAAAAATATCTTTCACCTCCTAGCTATGGTATGTGATATTCCAGTCAAGTCAATCTTGTAACTATTTCAGTGTCTACTATGTGGTCCACTTAAAATTCATTGTTTTCTATCTCCAAGTCTCTTGTAAATAATGTAGCTGGGTTCAATCCTTTAACAAATGTGCGTTAAGTCAAGGACTGTGCTACATACTGGGATGCAGTAGCTAGCAAAATCAGACATGGGCCTCACTGTACTTACAGCCTAATAGAGGATATAGGCAACTATACTGGTACCTATCAGTGTGGTAAGTGCTGTGTCTGCGGAAGTACAGCCTAGGGTGCTGGTGGGAACATTGAGAAGACTATCTAAGGCAACTCAGCCTTGGTGGGGATCTGGGAAGGCTTCCAGGAAGGGGGATCTAAACTTAGATTTGAAGAATGGGGAGTCAACCAGGTCAATAAAGGTGGAGAGGGGAGGAGAACAGTATATCCCATTTTCAGGGGCCAAAGAGAACATGGCACACTTAGGGTTGGTGTTCTTTAAGGCTGGAGCAGAGGGTGCTCTGAAGTGGAGAGTATGTTCTAATAATCCCCTATATAGTAGAGTGCGTGACAGCTCTCAAAGCATTCTCAAATCAAATTTTTTTTCAGGAAAATTTTGTGGAAAATGTACATCTCATCATCATATGTTATTTCTAATTTGGTTTATTTATATTATTGTTTTTTGAAAATTTATGAAAAATTCTGGAGAAAATAAGGTATTTTGTTCCTCCTCCCTTCTCCTCGAAGGTTACTAAAAAAAAAGGGGGGGGGGGGCAGAGTAAACAGAGTCCTTCTTCCACCAACCCGCCCAGCCCTAGCCTTCCTTGCTTCAAAAATTTCTCTTTGCTGACTGCCAAAATCTGAACCCCAAGAGTGTATTTTGAAAGTCTAAAGCTCCTTATGATATGTGGTGCTTTCCAGGCACAGGGCCCTTCTCTGGGATCATTGATTTGTTTGGAACTGGTGGTGGCCTTTGTGAATACAGGGCCAGCCTCCTGGCTGGACATGGTTTTGCTGTGCTTGCTCTGGCGTATTTCAGATTTGAAGACCTCCCTGAATATTTAAATGATGTGCACCTGGAGTACTTTGAAGAAGCCGTGCACTTCATGCTGCAGCATCCAAAGGTGGGTTCTGGCCTGAACGCAGAGGAGAGGGGTTGGAGTGGACACAGGGCTGGATCTAAAAGCCCTACCAGGACGCCAGGGGCTGGAAGTATGCCATGAGACACAAAGGCTCCTTCAAACGTTACTAGTATTATATTTTCATTTCTACCCATCTCTCGCCAATCCCTCAAGACTCACCTGTTTAGTTCCCTTTAATTCTAAACCATAATTCAAAGAGCTGGACTAAAAAGTTACTACCCTTAAATTCTGGTTCTGCATCTACCACCAAGTGGCCTTATAATCCTGAATAAGGCAATTGCTCTCTCTGTTTTTCTCATTTATAAGATTAATGTAATTACATACAAGAAAAAGTTTGACTATAAAGAAACATTTTTGAGACAATTGGTGACATTTGAATAGGGACTATATATTTGATGATGTTAAGGAATCATTAATTTTGTTAAGTGTGATAACGGTATTGTAGTTTTATGGAGGAAGTTCTTATCTGAGACTGGAAAAAATTAATTAAAATATTTTGGCATGTTTATAAATGGAATACATACTCTATGCTCCTATCTGGACTTAAAAAGACCCAAACGTTCTAATGTTAAGGAGTAAGATGTTCTGCAAGGTCTGTAGGATCGTCTAACTCTGTTAGAATTCAGGGGCTGGTCTCTTAGCAGAGCTGCTAAAATCTAGATGATCTTGAATTGTGATGATTGGTTTATTTACGGGAGATAAGGCCCTGGGGAAAAGAAGAGACCAATATATAAGGTCAGTTCCACCCTTAGACCTAGGCAAGAGGGGCTTCTGGCCTGGGCCTCTTGTTTTAGGCCACACTCTGGCCTTCCTTTGGCTGCATCTCCATTCATAGGGTGAGGAATCCGAGGGACCAAGGGAATGTGTCCACCAAAAACCCATGTGCCCCCCAACCACGCCCTTAGCATCTGGAACCCCAGAATATTCTGCTGAACAGCACTGATCCTGCTTCCAGGCCCTATGCCTCTTCCCTGGGTCCAGCAATGTGAATACACCTAGGCCTTAAACATATTGTCTAGGTGTCCACACACAAGTGTGAGAGTCCCCTCAAGGTGCATGATGGAGCCAAGAGATGGGAAGAGAAGGAGGTGGGCTAGGGACCAGGGACTAGAGCCAGGGGTTGGCTCTTCCCTATGCCATGTTCCAGCACAGAACTCCAAGGAGTTCCAAGATTTTACATTTGAGCCTGACCTTATAAATTGTTATGGAGGTATATTTATCAAGGTAGGAGAAAAGAATGTATTTTATTTAACACTTTGTTCATTTGATTTATAACTTTTCAAAATTTAAGTATAGGGTATAAGGGCCTCTGTGTGTACTCTTGACCTAAGCCATAAATATTAGTGGAGGGCCTGTGTACTAGGATATCAATTGATTTGCTTATTAGAAGACACTTGAACTTTATAGGTTGTTGCATAAGGAAGGAAAGCAAATGATATTTGAGAAAGCTACCTAGATAATGTAAAATCTTCGTGTATGTCCTCCATTTATGAATTCTAGGCTTGTTCTCTCTCTCTCTTCATCAGGTGAAAGGACCTAGTGTTGGGCTTCTTGGCTTCTCCAAAGGAGGTGATCTGTGTCTCTCAATGGCCTCTTTCCTAAAGAACATCACAGCCACTGTACTTATCAATGCCTGTGTGGCCAACACAATAGCTCCTCTGCATTACAAGGGTATGATTATTCCTAATCTCAGCAATGACCCAGGAAAACATGCGATCACTGAATCAGGCCTTTTGGATTTCATGGATATTTGGAACAATCCACTGGAGGAACCCAACCACCAAAGTCTTATTCCATTGGAAAAGGCCCAGGGGCCCTTCCTGTTTATTGTTGGCATGGATGATCATAACTGGAAGAGTGAATGCTACGCTCGTATAGCCTCTGAACGGTTACAAGCCCATGGGAAAGACAAACCCCAGATAATCTACTATCCAGGTACTGGTCACTGTATTGACCCACCTTATTTTCCTCCTTCTAGAGCCTCTGTGCATGCATTGTTAGGCCAAGCAATATTCTATGGAGGTGAGCCAAAGGCTCATTCAAGGGCACAGGTAGATGCCTGGCAGCAAATTCAAACTTTCTTCCATAAACATCTCAATGGTAAAAAATCTGTCAAGCCCAGCAAAATATAACATTATAATCATAGACCAGATACTACTAACAAAAATCCTATTCATACAACATCTATTGGGTTTTCCCGAGCACCTGGGAACCTTTTTGTAACAAAGGAACTATCTTGGCTTCCTTGTCAGTCCTACTGGATTCTCAGCCTTTGCAACCCTCCTTTCTTCACTGCTGGGTCCACCCCTCTCTCCCCTGAACTTTACCCAGTGTGTAGGTTTAACCCTTATCTTATCTGTAGGACCAACCTGAACTTTAAGCAGGATAAATGTAAGAAGTGCTTGCCCAACTCTCAATTGCTGGCCTAGCTTTGGCCTTGTGTTCTGGTTCTGAGGACTGAGCTCCTGTTTTGCTAAGACTCCCAGATCCCCTTTGGGCCCTAACTGACCATGTCTGAACCTTGGGAACCTGCCTATTTGAGTCCCTTAAGGAGTGGGCTCTGGTTCATTCTTGCCAGTACACATTCCTGAATACATACAAAGTAAAGTTGAATCCTTTATGACAAAATGTGTTGTAAGCAAAACAGTATATTGACATATATTGTTGATATACTTCCTCTATATTTACTGTCTGCCTGAATTCTCAATCTTGCCTGCCTAGAGGAACGCCTTGGTGGCAACAGATTTTCTGGACTATGCCCTATGGGCCACTGCCGTAATCTTTGGATGTCATGTTATGCCTGCCAAATCAGACTTCCTCCAACACCATCTGCTCCTATTACCTTTCTACTGGGAAGGACTGGGATCGGTCTGCTTCAACCCATTGCAATGCACTGAGCACTATCTAGAGTCATAAGAGACAAGAAAAGAGGGTCTTCCTTGAGTGGAAGACACATCACGTGGTTTGCTGGGCACATATAAAATCTTTCACCAATTTAAGTATCCAAGCAAATGCTCATTAGACATTAACTAATGAAAAGAAGGATTCCTTAGAAGTAACTTAATTTTGATCAATTGTCAAAAATATGTGTCAAATGTAGTTATTCACTATGTAGTATAATTTTCTATGATGGGAATTCTTGGAGCCTCTCCTTTAACTCACTCCCAGATGATCCTGCTACCCTTGAGATGCCTTTGGGATGGGGGAATCACAGGATGAAGTTATAAGGAAAGCAGCTGGGAGGGTGAGAGAAGAGAGCCAAAAAGAGAGCATCAGAAGCTAAGCATGAGGATGATGACTAAACATCTCTGTACTAAAGCACTAGGTGTAGGGACAGCCCTACAACTCCATTTCCTCTTACTGATAAAGTAGCCTAGAAATGACCTGCACTGACTAGAGATATTTGGTCACTTTCCCCTCAAAGTTGACTATATGTAGCCACCTGTCTCTAAGATTTCAAAAAGAATTTCAGGTTGTTACAAAGCTACATAAAATATAGTAAATGTGAATTCACAGGGAGAAAGAGAAAAGGTATCCATAAAATGGAGCCAGAAATGAGGCTAATACAATAGTGCTTATTATGAAGTCCTATATACTCGCCTTAATTGGGCCACTCATTCAGTCTTATGTTTTCTAGTGGTTTATGGAAAGAAGTAAACCCAATCAGTTACACAAAATTTACAGCATTCATAAAAGCAAAGCTTAGAAATCAATTTCTCCCACTAAGAAACATTAAGTGACATAAAAGGTAGTGTATCCTCAAGGATGTGTCTACAGATGTAAATCCCAGACTCTACCACTCACTGTATGAACTTGGGTAAGTTATTAACCTCTCTATGCCTTTATTTCCTCATCTCTAAAGCAGGGATAATAATAATAGTGATAATAGAAACTACCTCATTGCACTGTTGTGATTAAATTAGATAATCCAAGTAAAGCACTTACATTATTTAAACTCTCAAATATTAGCTCTTATTTCAGATGAGGAAATTGAGACCGGGAAGGTTAAGACATATACCTGGTTGATGGGAGAACTGGGTCAGTCCAAACTCCAAAGCCTATGGCCTTCATTGACCATGGGCTCTACTGCCTTCTAGCCAGAAGAGACATGCTCCTCTTGTGCAGAGCTGCATGAAGAGGGTTACTGGAAAGTTAAGGGTAAATTAGGGTCACATAATGGAGGCTCCATAAACCAAATTGGAGAGTTCACATTTAAAATGATAAAAAAATAAGGAACTATTTTTAACATATTGATTTTTTTTTAATGGCTGCCAGTAATTTTTCCTTGAAGCTTAGTGGCTCAAAGCAGTTGAAGCCTAAAAAAAATTTAATTGGAGACACTTTTAAAAAAGAAAACAACGGAAAACAAATCAGAAAATATAATGAAATTCAGCCCATTGTTCTTTTCTTTGTCCACCTAATAACCTTCAATGTACTTCCCACAGGGTAAGAAAGGCCAATAGAGAATTTTGAAAGCAAATAGATGTTTTCGTCAACTGAGCATTTAAAAAATATCTGTATAAACCTATTACATATTTCAGCCAGCTAAAAACACAAAGACTTCTTATTTCAAAGTATAACTAACCTATTATGTACATTCATTTTAAATGGTCTTTGAAGACTGGGAAGAAGAAATCTTGTAGAAGGCCTTCTGTTTCTTCAAGTGGTAACAAGCAGATATGCACAAAATCCAATATTCACAGCCACTATAATGATGGATTTGGGGGCAGAAGTCAAGATTACTTGAGTTCTTTTTCTAAAACTGGGGGTCAGGCATATATGTATATATTCTCCAAAGAGAGAGGGACCTTAACAAGTACTTTTCAAAGACAACAGGATTGTTAAAAGGCTCTAAAACCAGAAATTCTTGGTCTAGTGAGCATATGGTTTCAGCGGCAAATATTTTCGATTCACAAATCAGGATACATGACAATTATGATCTTATTTATGGGGTATGTGGGATAAGATATTTGAAAATGAGATTGTTTTAAAAAATTCAAGATTTATATATACACCCTTCTTTCTTGACAGAGCAGTTTAATAGAATGTTTTCACTTGGGATAATTAACCTCACCTTACATATGCATTTTAATTAAGATGGAATTCTATAGCAGAAAAATTTTAAATTACAAATATCAATACATTCTTCATTGTAAAAGATTCAAGTAATACAGATAAAATAAAAGGTCTTTTTAATTTATTATTCAGTCTTCTCCCAGGGTAATTACTGTTACCAACTTGAAGTATACCAAGTATACCACAACTATTTTGTGTGCATGTACATGCATATATTTGTATGAATGAAAAAAATTATGGTTTTGAGTTCAATGCCTTTTCTCTTTTTAAAAATAAATAAATAAATAAATGTCATATATTGTAAGCTTTTTTCCTCCATGTGTGAAAATAAACATTTTTAATACTTGTGCCAGGCCACAGGACAATAGAGATTATTTCCAGTGTATACATCTGTAGCGCTGCCTCATCTGAAACGCTTAAACTTTAACCTTGACAGTCTTTCTTAATCCCGGGCAAAAATAATTTCAAGCAAGAAAAGGAATTCGGCAGGAGCCTAGTACACGTAGCCTCCTATGACCAGGCTTAGGGAACCGTATCCCCTGGTGGCCAGTCAGGGGTTTTAGAGAAGGCGACCCGCCAGCATTTTCTGTCGGAAATCATTAATTTCTCATTCTCGTTACGTCGAGGGGTAGGTGTGGGAGGAGTTCCTGCGTCTCTCCGGCGGTCCCATCGCCGGACTTCTAAAAGCACGAACGACCCGGGCCCTCCTAAGTCGCCCCTTCCTGCAGCCCTTTGCTGAGTGGCGCCGCAGGGACCAGCCCAGGTCCTCTTGCCCGCGGCGCTGCTCCCGGCCCTGGCCTGCCCAGCGGGGCCCGCCCCCGACCGCGGACCCTCCGTCCGGCGTGCGACAGGCCTTGTCTCTGGCTGGGGTCAAAGCCTCGAAGAGGCCGGTGCCACGTGGCGGGCAGCCTGGGCCGCGCTCTGAACCCCCGGGATGCCCTTCCAGCTCCGAGGTCGATGTCCACATCGTCCCTTGCTTCCCCAAAGGCCGCGACCCTGGCTGTCACACCCAAGACTGGGCTGGCCGGCGAGCTCCTGGATAGTAAAGTGGAGAGCTTAGGCCCCCGGGAGCGGTGACCCTGCGGCGTCAGCTGCCGAGGCCGCCGCCTCCATTCACTCGCCCCGCACGAGGCGGACGGCGGAGGGCTGAACCTGCCAGGGCCCGGGCTCTGGGCGGCGACGTCACGGGCGTGCAGCCTCACGCCGGCTGGCTCGAAGGATCCCTGCCTCAGCCAGAGGCCGAGGGCGTGATGAGAACCCCCCTCAAAAGGGAGGTGACAGTCCACCGCGCCGGCAACCGGCAGTGCCCGGGGCCCGGCGCTGGCCCCGCCCAGGTGCCCCGCTGGTTCTCTGGGCCCCGAGCCAGCCGCCTGCGGTGCGCCTTCCTGCTGCCACCGGGATGCGCGAGGTCTTTCCGCAGAGGGCCTTGCAGTGGATTTAGGGAATTGATTTAGAAAGCTGGCTTGCTCTGCTAGCTAATTTGTCATCTGAAAACAAAGCTAGGGCCTAATTCCTTTATTTTGTCGCCTAGACACCAGGTGGGACATTCATTCCCCTAAAGCGGTGGTTGGGATTTAAATTTCATCTGCTCCGGTACCTCTCTTCTGCCAAAAGCCCATTCTCCAAACTCCTAGTGCTGCAGACGCTGTTCCTTGAGAGCTACACCTTGCAGGTGTACTATCCTAAGGCTAAAATTGCTGTCCAGTTTCTAGCATTAGCGCTGCTTTGCTTACCTCTACTAGGCAGGGCTTTGTGTCAATTTAACTTTTCCTGTTATTTCTTATGAAAATGGCGAGAATACTGCATACAAATCTATCTTGCACTGATATCTGTTCAAGCCACAAAGTGACTGAAGTCCTATTATATTGTTCACTCTTACCCTGGCTTCATGTTAGGATAAAGATGACCTTTTTGTTGTTGTCTGACATACTCTAATGCCGTGGACGCCTTCAGCTTGATGATGTTCTGTTGCACATTTCATGGATCAAAGAACAACTTCCTTTGTAAATGGGGAAACCAGAGGCCTAACGTGTTTTTAACCAAATCACACAGCCAGGTGATGCTAAAATCAGGATGCAGTCAAACTCTTTGAGCTCCAAACTGACCTTCTTTTGGGAACTCCATAAACAGGCTGAGTGAGTGAATCAGTGAGTGAAATAATTAGGTTTTTTATTTTTAAAAGTCGGTCTGGCTTGTCCCCTACTCTCACCCTCCTTAGGAACAACTAAGAATCTTTTAAATGAGAGTTAAAACATTTTTGTATCTAGGAGGAGGGGCTTATTTATTTATTTATTTATTTTGGAGCTGGTCGGTAAGATCCTAGCAAATTTCCATACTGGGAATTAAATTACTAAACTGAAACAAGATAAACAAATTCTCAGTTATTTTAATGTGGTAATCAGGCTAGTATGTTGAAGCCTGTGGTTGAAAACTCTATTGCTGGAATGATTTGAGGCTCTGTATATCTTTTTCACGGTTTGCTTTAGGCTTTCTGGAACTAATCTTGACTCCAGAAATGCTTAAGATTTATCTAATTTTAAAAAGAGAAGGGGCCGGCCTGGTGGTGCAGCGGTTAAGTGCACACGTTCCGCTTCTGTGGCCCTGGGTTCGCTGGCCCGGATCCCAGGTTCGGGCATGGCACCACTTGGCAAGCCATGCTGTGGCAGGCGTCCCACATATAAAGTAGAGGAAGATGAACATGGATGTTAGCTCAGGGCCAGTCTTCCTCAGCAAAAAGAGGATTGGCAACAGATGTTACCTCAGGGCTAATCTTCCTCAAAAAGTAAATAAATAAAAATAAAAAGAGCAGATCAAGATGTGCTGAGATATCTGAATGTTAAGAAAACCACTTTGTAAAAGTCACTGCCTTAATATGTACACCTCAGCTTTCACTTGGGTAGCTAAATGTGCCCTAGCTTGTTTCTAGATTTGAAAACTTAGAAATGGCCTCTCGTACTGGAATTTTAGATCTCTCAGTTTGATTTCTATCCTAATGTTCTTGCCTCTTATTCTGTTCTTACAGATTTATCTGGCACTTTTAGTTTGAATAACACAGAGGCATATATCTGAAAAATACTGGGAGGCAACTGGCTGAGAAATTCTTCTCTTGAAATGATGAATGAATAATACAATCTCCAATAGGAATTTTGAAAGAAATAACAGACCAACATTGGGAGGATATTAGTTTGACATTTTACTGCCTTTTCATATATATTGTTCACTTTATATTACACCTACATTAGACTTTTAAAATAGTTGGGGCGGTGGGGGCGGGGGGGCTGGCCCCGTGGCCGAGTGGTTAAGTTCACACACTCTGCTTCGGTTGCCCAGGGTTTTGCCAGTGTGCATCCTTGGCACAGACCAGCACTGCTCATCAGGCCATGCAGAGGCAGCATCCCACATGCCACAACTAGAAGGACCCACAACTAAAAATATACAACTATGTATGGGGGGGGGCGGGCTTTAGGGAGAAAAAGAAAATCTTTAAAATAGTTGAGGGGCCGCCCCCGTGGTGAGGGGTTAAATTTCCACGTACTCTGCTTGGACGGCTGGGGTTTGCAGATACGGATCTTGGGCGTGGACCTACTCCACTCATCAGCCATGCTCTGGAGTTCTCCCCCATACAAAATAGAGGAAGGTTGGCACAGACGTTAGCTCAGGGCGAATCTTCCTCACAAAAACAAAAAAACGTTTAAACCTTGTTTACTTATGGAGTTTGGTGATTCTGACTGTATCTTGAGTTCATTGAGAAGTCAAAAGGCCCTTTAAAGTTGGATGTCTTTTTTTTTTAAATGAGATATTATACTTTCATAACTCAAAAACTGTAGAACTATTTGCTTAGATTTATCAGGACTTACACTTCAAACCAAAACGCTTTCCACATCTTTGGTGCTAATTTTTATGATTTTCCTTTTTTTTCGGTGAGGAAGATTAACATCTGTTGCCAATCTTCCTCTTCTTTTTTCTCTCCCCAAAGCCCTAGTACGTAGTTGTATATCCTAGTTGTAAGTCCTTCTAGTTCTCCTATGTGAGATGCCACCACAGCATGGCTTGATGAGCAGCATGTAGGTCCGCGCCCAGGATCTGAATTGGTGAACCCCAGGCCACCGAAGCAGAGTGTGCAAACTTAACCACTATGCCACCCGACTGGCCCCTAATTTTTATGATTTTTTTTCCATTTCCCAGTGATTTTCTCATGGGGGGAAAAAATGTAAAATATTTTTACATTTATAGCTTCAAAATAGCCCAAACAAGTGTCTATTTCAGCCACAACAATAAACCCATTTCAACCAAAACAGATGCTTTCCTTTCAAAGCAAATAGGCAGATGTTTAAAAAAGAAAAAAGACAAATTACACAATTAGAATTTTATTTAGTAAATGTTAGCTATCATAGTCCATTTAATGTTCTGTCATCTAACCCAAGATTAATCTCCTTTCCTCATTTATAGATGGCCCTTTTCCTGGTTTGACTGATATGTTTAGCGATGGAGGATTAAATGAATCTTGAGCAAGTCTCTTGGCTTCTTGAGGTTTTGCTACTCTGAGGTTGCCATTTTTTTGCTGTGAAGATCTGCCTCCAATCACGAAGGACTTAAATTTAGATTACTTTGAGGAGGCAGCTAAATTTGTGCAAAGTCACCCAAAGGTGAGTGGGATGGGAGAGAGATGTGTTTAAAATAAACTCATTAGGGCCAGGAGAGAGTGAATAAAGAAAGTGGTACTAATGGGTTGGAAAATATCTATAACAAATACCTGTTGAATGAATTAATGAATGAGTGGATAAATAAATAAATAAGCTATCTGATGAATACACAAAAGGCTTTTCTTTATTGAGGGCTTTGTGACCCCACTAACAAGCATACTTTCTTTTTTTTCTCTCTCTTTCTCCTTGTTTGTCTTTTTCTTCAGTCTTCAGGTCAAAGGGTCAAACAGTGAAGTGATTGGTTCTAGAAAAGGGGCAGAGTTGGCATTTTCCACCATTAGCTTTCTCCCTAATACAGCTGCAGTTGTGATCATCAATGGCTGCGTCTCTAACACAGCCACTGCCCTTACTTATGGTAGCTTAATCCTGACAGGACTGCCTTTTAACCTAGACAAAATCGCTGCCATCGATTCAGGAGTATATGATGTTAATGAAGCGCTGGAGGACCCTTGGCTCCAGCCTACCAGGAAAACCACATCCCCCTCGAAAAAGCTAGTGCCCATTTCCATTTTATCATTGGAGAGGACAACAGGCTTTGGAAGAGCTCTGTTTTGTGCTGACATGGCTGTGAAGCACCTCACAGAGCATGAGAAGACAAATTTCACTTTTTTAAGCCAACCTAATTCTGACCACCTTATAGCCTTTTTTGCTCTGTAGCCCTGAATCCCATTTTGGGGGTGCCTGTTTTGGGAAGTGGGCAGCTGAAAGCTCATGCTGTTGCTCAGGTTGAGTCTTGGAAGATCTTGGAGTTTTTGCACTTGGCATGTGGGGGAAAGGCTAATAACTAAACAGTCAAGTTTAGAATATGCTCAGAACAAATCAGAGAATAGACTGACTATTTTTGACAAACGACGACTGAGATCTGGACTTATCATGGGTATCTGCGAGCTTTTAAAAGAAGTAAAAATACTCGCTTCAGAGTCATCAGAGCCTGTAGCTTTGGTCCTGTCCATGTTCCTCCATGTTCTGTCTGTTTGAGCTTGAACTCAAGGTAATTGCTGACTGAAAACCAGTTTCAATCTGCCATTTATCCACCCTTCCTGCCTATCTTCCCTGTCACCTTCTGTACTTCCAAAGGTTTTTGAAAACTGGTGTATGATAATTAGTTTGCTCTGTCTGTCCCAGAGGTTTTAAAACTGTTTTGAACAGGGGTGAATACATGCATACAGGCCCCTGGTTTTATGATGAGGAACTACAGGGCTATGATAACTTTCTACAATAGTCAGAGGCTGGAGCGAATTCTAACACGATGACTTGGAGGGTAATTCGTGGTAGACTGAAGTCATAGAATCCTTTCTGCTGTTCATCAGATTTTGATCTTTCTCTAGTTGCCACCTGTTCTAGGATCTTTAAGAAAGTTAGAAATCCTAAGATACGTGCTCTAAAAATGGCAACCAGTTACTGAGAAACACTTCCATTCTCTACAGTTCCCTCATCTCTGTATTTGTACTTTTAAAACTTTTCTTCACGCTTTGTTTCAAAAATATATTTAAAAATAGGCAGATTCCAGCTTCTAGTCCCAAGTTGATAATTACACATGTAGACAATGTAATTAACTATCTGAGGGAAAGGCAGACTTCATCCCTTCTACCTTCCACCACCTCCACCAAAAATTTAATTACAATTTGTGAATGAGCCTTAACTTATTAAATAATCTTAGTTGAAGTTCTGAGTTTTAATTCAAAACTTTAAAAATGTTTGGAATTAGAAAGTGTTAAAAGTTCTGGCCCTCATCATAATTTAGTTTCCCGCCCCCCCCCCCCCATATTTGAAGGGAAAGATTAAGGTATTAATTACTAGCCTTTGATTTTGGTTGATCAGTGGCTCTTGTAGTCAGAACTATATTTTGGGCTCTTCTTGGCAAAGGATGAAGTGTTGTCACCCTAATTTGTAGTATTAATAGTTTTATCCCCCTAAATTAACATTTTTTAATTGAATATATTTCAAATTATTAACATCAAAAAGTATGTGTATACATACATACTTTTTATATGTATTTATATATTTATATATATATATATACATACACACTACCTCTTGATTTTGAGGATTATTTATGTAAGATTTTTAAAAGAGGTTTATTTTAAAACAGACCAAAAAACATAGTGAGGGTAGAAATTGGCTTTTTAGCAAATAACTATAATGAAAATCATAATCTGGGAAATCAACTATTGAAATTTGATACAATATTCATTCTAATTTGAACTGATAAACCTCTTGACTATAAATAACCTTAGGAATTAATGACTCTATTAGGCTTTAAGTTCCTTTATTTTTAATTTTATTTTAAGGTATTTAACTTTTAGCTATTTTGCTCAGTCTCAAATCATCTGTTAAATGTGACGATTTTTCTTCTCTTTTGTTAAATCCGCTTTTTAAAAAAATTAAAGATTTCCTAACATATTTGGTTTTCTATTATTTTACACTATTTTACCTATACTTTTCAAAGGGTCTTCTAGATTTTCTGAATTTGGGGAAACTGTTTCAATAATATTTTTAAACTTTCTCTCAGCTTTCTTTAACCCAGGCTTGCAACAAGAGCAAGTGGACCTAATGCCATATTCTCTGATGAACAGATCTTGGAATCTATTTTGTCATTTTGCAGGATTTAAAAGAACAAAGAAAGGATCTAAGTTATATAATTCTTTTTTTCCCCTGTGTGAGTGTTTTTAACCTTTGAGAATCTGAAACTCAAAATGTGCTTGATGAGAAATGTACCCAGATAGTGTGAATTTGCAGAGACAAGCAAATTTCTGTTTATATACTGGTAAACAGTTCATACAGTGGTAAATAGTTTTATTTATACGTAAATAAAACATATTCATGGTCAAAGTTTACTACTGGAATGACAAGGAGGAAGTAAAAGTAATGCCGTGAGTGAGCAAAAAGAACTGATTTATGCATGATGTTTCATCATTAATACCAGTTCCTTATGGTGTAATCCATGGTTTTGAGTAAAAGGAACTCTGCTGGGTTATGAGATATGTTTTAGGATTAGATTGCCATTACAGCCATACCAACAAACCTAGTAGAGGTTTTGGCAGATGAGGAAGCATTCTAGCTCAGAGAGATGTGGAGTTGTAAAGATCTGAAAAAACACTACAAGAACAAAAGTTGGATATGTTATGAACGTACATTTTTATTTTCCTCAATTAACATTTTACTTTTTCCTATTTTTATGAGTGATTAAATTTCCTTTTTCAAAATGAAATTTCTTTCTTATTTCAAAATTTAAAACATCCACATTATAGAACAATTAGAAAATAGAGAAGCAAAAGGAACATTCTATTAGTCTGCTCGGGCTGCCTTAACAAAATCCCACAGACTGGGTGGTTTAAACAACAGAAATTTATTTTCTCACAGTTCTCGAGGCTGGAAGTTCAAGATCAAGCTACAGACAGGGTTGGTTTTTGATGAGGCCTCTCTCCTTGGCTCGCAGATGACCACCTTTCCACTGTGTCCTCACACAGCCTTTCTTCTGTGCACGCCACTCCTGGCATTGTTCCCCTTCTTATAAGGACACCAATCCTTTGGATTAGGGCCCCACTCTTATGGCCTCATTTAACCATAATCACCTCCTGAAAGGCCCTGTCTCCAAATACAGTCACATTAGGGGTTAGGGCTTCAATATATGAATTTTGAGGGGCCACAATTCAGTCCATAAGAAACATTAAACCCTCATAATATCCTTTTAAATACATTATGTATATATGCGTGTGCTATGTATAATTGTTTTGATTGAGGTTATGATAGTTTACAACCTTGTGAAATTTCACTTGTACATTATTGTCAGTCATGTTGTAGGTGCACCCCTTCACCCTTTGTGCCCACCCCCAACCCTTTCTTTCCCCTGGTAGCCACCAATCTGTTCTCTTTGTCCACGTGTTTAACATCACATGTGAGTGGAGTCATACAGAGATTGTCTTTCTCTGTCTGGCTTATTTCACTTATGATACCCTCAATGTCCATCCATGTTGTTGTGAATGGGACGATTTTATCCTTCTTTATGCTATGTATAATTTTTGAGTATCATACCAACTATTTTGTTTGGTAACTTCCATTTTAAATTAATATATCATGGCTATCTTTGCTGTGAATAGATGCATAATCAGCAACACTTTTAATGGAAGTACTATATTATTTCATTCTTTGAATGTTCAATAACACCAATTCTTTTTTGCTGACATTAGGTTGTTTTTCTTTTTGCTATTAAAACTTTGAACATGTATCTCTGTGCACTTGTCTGATGATTTCTTCAGGGTGAAGTCCTAGAAGTGGAACTGCTGGGTCACAGAGGTGTAAAAGTCTTTAATGCTTTTAATACAAATTGCCAACAGCCCTACAGAAAGGCTGTAGCAATTTTAAACAGCAGTACCCCTAGTAACTCAGTATTTTTACAATTTGTGGTTAATTTGACAGGTGGTGGGAAAAAAAAGACATCTGGGTTATGTAACATAAAACCAGCATTTCATGCTTTCAGCCGCCTCGGGCTCCCTGGAGGGGCTGGGGAAGGTAACGGAAAAAATTCAGCCGAGTTTAGCTCCAGTATCCTCAATCCACAGCCAGGTGAAACAGCAGGCCGTCAAGAGAAGGTTGGGAAGGGCAACCTACATGGGAAGGGAATTTTTAAAGTTCTTTTATGGGAGAGGGAATTGTTATGGGAAGGTTTTAAAGTTTTAAACTTTAGGCAGATACGCCACTCCAGATTAGCGGAAATTGCTTTCGGTAGGTAAAAGCACATCTCCTGACGACTCTGCACAGTTAAGCAATCGAGCCAAGCGCATCACCCGCAGCCACCGGGAATCCAGCGGCAGCCGGGCGGGAAGACCCGGGCGGCCGGCGCGCAGTCCCACAATTCCCCTCTCGCGCCACCCAGAGGGCGGAGAGATAGGACCACTGCCGGGGTCGACGTCCTCGGAGAGTTCGGAGAAGTGCGCACGCGCACTGACCCCGACAGGCCTTAGCAACCAGAGCAGTGACAGTAGCAACGGCCGGAATGGTGAGTACCCTCCGGGCCCCATAGCCAAAGCTGAGAAGATATTGAAAGTGGAAATGGGTGACTGGAGGGTTGAGGGTGGGGGGTACCCGAGCAGAGGAAGGGAGCCGGTAGCGGACGCCAGCTCCGTGGAATCAGAGGCCTGAGGCGAAAGAAAAGCCCTGGCAGGAGGTGGTCTGCGGTGAGGGCGGCCTGGAGCGGATTGGAGGTTGGGTTAATGTGGAGGGACTCTGGCAGAGAAAAGGGAGGGCACAGAGCAGGAAATTCTCGAAAAAAAAGCGGATTAGAGTGGGAAAGGTGATAGAAGGGAGAGTATGAATAAGGATCTCTCTTTACATAGAAGTAATGTCCCCGGCTGGCGAGATGGAGGGGAGCTGGTTATGATAGGAGTGTAATACGGCTGCAGCAGTATTGCTGAACTGTGACGTGCCCAGGTGGCCCTCTGAATAAGTGCAGTCATAAGGTAACATTGTAAAACCCACTCTGATAGGATATGTTAGGGTAGTGTTTCTCAAATTTCAGTGTGCATAAATATAACTGCCGTCGGCCCAAGTATGAGCTTGTTGGAATGCAGATTACGAATTTTTTAAACGTTGGGGAGTGGGTTCAGCAATGTGCATTTCGACAAGGCACCTCAAGTGATTCTAAAATTGAAGGGCGCCCCACCACACTTTGAGAAATACTTTGAAATCTACGAGTGATCTATCCAATCAAAGCTCTTTATGAAGTAATGATCTTACCTAGTGATGCTCCGCAACTCGTACTTAACGTGCGCACTCTCTTGCTTACATACTTAGTAGTTCCAACTAGTAGTTTGAAAAGGGATGTTGTTGGTTGGTTACAGACCCAGTCAAAGTTATTTAACAAAGTATGTGATTGTCCTGCCGTATGGGGATGTTTATGAAGAATGAGTATATTAGTTGTCTTCTTTTTGTGATTCCAATTCTATATAAGTGGGCAGAAATTGAACCCAGGAAATTGAAGGATGAGAAAGTCATGCCTGTCTCACCCACAAGATTAAACACCACTCTTTAAGAGTAGTTCCTCCCCCCACCCCAACCCCCTGCTTTCCTTCCTTTATTACACAGATATTTATCTGAAAACCACTGCCAAAGGAAATAAAAAGTTCTGGAACCTAGATTTATATTCAGGTGAAGAAAGAATCAGCCCTAAATAATTCTGAAAGTATGAACCATGAGAATTATTGAAAAGCTTCAAATAGGGAATCAGAACACCAGTAATTAGATGAAGCTAGCTGAGGCTGCAAACTAGGAATTCCAGGGCCCTCCAGAAATACAGGCCTACATAGTTTTTTAATTAAAAAAAAAAATCCCAATATCTTACAAATGATCATGTTTCATGTCAAAACCCAGAATTCTGGCTTCTCTGAAAAATCAGAAATACTGTATTTCACCATTGGATGCATTTTTTTTTCAAATTTTTGTATTACTGAAGTATGATGGTGTCATATAATTGGCAGCATCTTTTCTTAATGGTACATAAAATTAGGGTGTTTCTTTCTTTCTTTCTTTCTTTCTTTTGAGGAATATTACTCCTGAGCTAACATCTGCCACCAATCCTCCTCTTTTTGCTGAGGAAGACTGGCCCTGAGCTAACATCTGTGCCCATCTTCCTCTACTTTATACGTGGGACGCCTACCACAGCATGGCTTGACAAGCGGTGTGTAGGTCCACACCTGGGATCCGAACGAACAAACCCTGGGACACTGAAGTAGAACATGCAGACTTAACTGCTGTGCCACCAGGCTGGTCCCTGGGTGTTACTTTCAATTAGTGGAGTTTTTATATTTGAAGAAATGTGATATTAGGGTAACTCTTGTCCCAAGTCTCACCTGCCAGCAGTTTTGGACAGCTGAGGAGAGTTTATCCTCTTTATATGACCAGCTTTACCCATTAATGATGTCCATTGGTCCTTTAGGCATTTGAGTTTTTGACTCCTGCTATCAATAGGGGAACTAGTGACCTTGTAAACCAATTCTTTATTGCCACAATAGACAGCTAGATTGCTTCCAACTTGAAAGTTTTCTTATATGTGTCTTTTTATGGACCCATGCAGGGATTTCTCTGGGAACATACTCAGGATTGGGATTGCAGAGTCATAGGGTTTATGCATACTTAATTTCCCTAGGCACTGTCAGACTGCTTGCCAGAATGGCTCTACTGTGTTTTACTTCTTTCAGTAATGCATGTGAGTTCCCTTTTCTCTGCATTCTCAGCTCCTTTCTAGTTTTTGCCAATCTGAGGATGTATTTTAGTATCCCGTTGTTTTACTTTGCATTTCTCTGATTTTCAATGAGTTGGAACACCTTATCATATTCTTGTTAGTTATCTGGATTTCAGTTTCTGTGAATTTTCTGATTATATTTTTTTCCCAACTTTTCCGTTTTTCTTTTTATTTTGAATTTTAGGAGCTCCTTGTATGTTCTAGATATTAGTCCTCTGTTGGTTTTACATTGAAAAGGTCTTCTCCCACGTTTTCTAACTTTGTTAAACAGGGTTCTTCACTTGCTGAACTTCATTTGTTCTAATTTTTGTCAGTTTATTCTATTGTGTGTTTCCGTATAAATGGTCATCTGCACATAGTAAGTTTTATTTCCTCCTTTTAATCATTCCAATTTGTGTTTCTTTTTATTATAATATTGATAAAGATCTCTTCTACCATGTTAAACAGTGTCAGTGGTAGTAGGCATCCTTGATGTGTTTGGGATCTTAAAGAGAATACTTAGTATTACCTTCTCAATTTGGCCTACCTTGACCACCTTATTTAAAATAAACATCCTCCACACACATACACACATCCTGATACCCCTTACCAAGCTCAGCATTTTCTTTTTCCTTAGTAGTTAGTAATTCTAATACACTGTATAATTTGTTTATTATATATATTATTTATCATCTGTCTCCCTCCAATAGATGTAAGTTCCATGAAGGCAGGATCTTTGTTTTGTTCATTGATGTATCCTATGCCCATAGACCAATGTTTGGTACATAGTAGGATACTCAATAAATATTTGCTGAACTGAGTGAATTTCTGCATTAAGCATGGTCTTTGCTATAGCTTTTTGGTGTGTAGATTTTACCAAGTAAGGAATTTCCCTTTAACTTTTAGTTGAGAGCTTTTAATGTCAGATATAGAACTTTATCAAGTACTTATTAAAATAAATGTGTTTCTCTCTTTAATCCATCAATAAATGATCTACATTGGTAGATTTTTTTGTTGTTAAGCAATCCTTATGCTCCTGAGATAAGCCATCTTGATCATGATCATTATATACTATTGGCTTTAGAAGTCAATATTGTATCTAGGATTTTCAAATCTATGTTGAGAAATAAAGAGGGCTCCTTATCTGGTAGCATCGAGGTTATTCTAGCCTCATAAAATAAGTTGGCAGCTTTCCCTCTTTTTCTGGTTTCTAAAACAACTTGTATAATAGGGACTGTCTGTTCCTTGAAAGCTTATAAAAATATCTCAACTTGGAGCTTTAGGGGAGGAGGATGAGGGTAAATCTCTTCAATTATCTTTTTAATGTTTTAAATAGTTATTGGTCTATGCGAATTTTCTGATTCTTCTTGTGACAGTTTTGGCACTTTTGTGTTTTTTCTAGAAATGCATACTTTGTCTAGGTTTTCAAACATTATATATTTGCTTATAATGTTTTATTTTTTAAATCTCTGTGTGTCTGTTTTATTTCTCCTTATTCAGTTTCTCTATATATGTATATATATATATATTTTTTGGTGAGGAAGATTGGCTCTCAGCTAACATCTGTTGCCAGTCTTCCTCTTTTTTTTTTTCTTTTTTGTCTCCAGAGTCCCCCAGTACATAGTTATATGTTCTAGTTGTAGGTTCTTCTCGTTCTTCTGTGTGGGACGCTGCTACAGCATGGCTTGATGAGCGGTGCTAGGTCTGCACCCAGGATCCGAACTGGCGAACCCCGGGCCCCCAAAGCAGAGCACGCGAACTTAACCACTCGGCCACAGGGCCTGCCCTCAGTCTATATTTTTAATTTGTATATCTTTTTTCTCAGTTGGGCTTGCCAGAGATTTAAGAACCAACTTTTAGTTTTGTTAATCTTTTTTTCTTCCTGTTCTGTTTTTCATCGTCTTTTTCCTTTGTATTTCCTTCTGCCTTCTTTAGGTTTCCAATGATGTACTTTTTCAAATTGAAAAGCTATTTGAAGCTATAAGTTTCCTTTTAAGTGTTAATGTTCCTCAAATTTTGACTTTTTTGTCGTTTATTATTTTCCCTTAATTTATCATTTTCTTTTTAACCCAAGGGTTATTTATTTGTATGTCTTTACTTTCTAGGCATAATGGTATATACTTTTAAAATTTTCCTTTTCTTATTGTTCAGGGTTCTCTTTTTTTTTTTATGAGCTCCAGCAACAATTCAAAGGATGTCTTCCTTTGCTCACCTTTAAAGTTTTAAATATCATATTAAATTGAATCTAAGATATTATTGATTATAAGGTGCAACATTATTTTGTGTTTTACTAAGAAAGAAAAATACAAAGTTGGAATTAAACTATGACAAATAATTTCTTATCACTTAGAATTTTTATTTTGTATGTATTGACAAAGTTCTTTAAAATATGTTTAAGCATATAGATTTTTATCATATATCGTCCTTTGCAAACGTAAAAAGGGATATGTGTATATGAAATAAAATAGTTAATATTTTTCTAAAACTTCACCACTGCCACCTGGCCACTGCAATAGTAAATTGTTCCTGATTGTAAGATGCATCCAAATTTCAAAGATGTTTAAATGTAAAAGATGTAGGTCTTAGAATCAGTGAAATAAGATATATTTTAATGTCAAGTGTTGACGGCTATATATATTTTTTTCTCTTTTGAGGAAGATTAGCCCTGAACTAACATCCACTGCCAATCCTCCTCTTTTTGCTAAGGAAGATTGGCCCTGAGCTAAGATCTGTCCCCATCTTCCTCTACTTTATAAGTGGGACGCCTGCCACAGCATGTTGATAAGAGGTGCATGGCTCCACGCCCAGGATCCAAATCGGCAAACCTGGGCCATCAAAGCGGAGCGCACGAACTTAACTGCTAGGCCACCGGGCCGGCCCCAAAAGCTATATATTTTTTAAAACCAAGTGGGAGTGAAGTATATGGGCATTACATCATGATTTTCTTAATTTCTCTGATAGGTATTTAAATAAACTATTCTGATTTCAGGAACTTAAAACACTCTCTTTTCATAGAAAGTCTCAAAGAAGTTAATCTTTTTAATAGTAAACCTCAAGGCTAATAATTATTGTGTGAAAATTGAGTCAACAAATGACACCAACAGACAGCCTTGTTTTTTCTTCTCTTTTTAAGGCAAAAGCAACAACAATCAAAGAAGCCCTAGCCAAATGGGTGAGTATATGAGTTTTTACTTGTTTTATAAACCATCCAAGCAGAATTTTTGGATAGTTATTTAAATCTGACCATTCACTACAAGGAATCTTTGTGGTATTGGAACTGTTTAGCTCCCTTGACAGTGGTGGTAGATACATGAACCTACACAGGTGATAAAAGTGTAGAACTTAATACACACACACAAACACATTCACATTTAAATATACAAATTAGTACAAGTAAATTGGGAACATCTGATTAAAATCAGTGGATTGTATCAATATCAATGTCCTGGTTGTGATATTATACTGTAGTTTTTCAAAATGTTAGCATTGGGGGAAACTGAGCAAAGTGCAAGGGATCTCTCTGTGTTATTTTTTATAACTACAGGTAGATCTTCAAATATCTCAATAAAAATTTCAATCAAAAAAATCTGACCACTGGAAAATTTAAATATGGAAAGGCTGATTCATCTATTACTATAAGATGGCTGGAATCTCTGTGTTAAAGTATATTTTCTTTTTCAACTTTATCATCATTAAACTATATATCATTTTCAGGTTATAGAGTGGTATATGTTGTGGATTATCTAGATTTTAGTTAGATGATGGTTTTAGCTTCTTGGAGGTTAGAACAGGGACAACCCGTGTGAGCAAGCTAAAATCATACATGGACAATTGAAAAGACATTGAATAAAAATACTGAGGCAATGCCCAGCATCACTGATCATCAGGAAAATGCAAATCAAAACCAATGAGATATCACCTCACACCTGTTAAAATGGCTATCATCAAAAAGACAAGAGAGGACCAGCCCTGGTTGCCTAGTGGTGAAGTTCGGTGCTCTCTGCTTCGGTGGCCCAGGTTTGGTTCCTGGGTATGGACCTAACCACTTGTCTGTAAGTGACCATGCTGTGGTGGTAGTTCACGTACAAAAAGAGGAAGATTGGCAACAGATGTTAGCTCAGGGTGACTCTTCCTCAGCAAAAAAAAGACAAGAACTCTTGTACACTGTTGATGGGAATGTGAATTGGCACAGCCACTATGGAAAACAGTATGGGGGTTCCTCAAAAAATTAAAACTAGAACTACCATATGATCCAGCAATCTCACTTCTGGATATATATTGGAAGGAAATGAAATCACTATCTTGAAGAGATATCTGTATCCCCATGTTCTTTGCAGCATTATTTGCAATAGCCAAGACATGGAAACAACCTAAATGTCCATTGATAGATGAATGGAAGAAGAAAATGTGTATATATACACAATGGAATATTATTCAGCCATAAAAAGAAGGAAATCCTGCCATTTGTGACAACATGAATGGGTCTTGAGTGCATGATGCTAAGCGAAATAAGTCAGATAAAGACACATACTGTATGATCTCACTTATATGTGGAATCTAAAAAAGCCAAATTCATAGAAACAGAGAGTAGAATGGTGGTTGCCAGGGGTTGGGGACTGGGGGAGATAGGGAGATGTTGATCAAAGGGTACAAGCTTCCAGTTACAAGATGAATAAGTTCTGGGGATCTAATGCACAGCATGGTGACTATAGTTAATAATACTGTATTATATACTTGCAAGTTGTTAAAAAAGTAGATCTTAAATGTTCTCAGCATACACACAAAAATTATGTGAGGCAATGGATGTGTTAACTAATTCTTATTGTAATCATTTTGTAATATGTACATGTATCAAATCATGTTGTACACCTTAAACTACACCTGTTATTTGTCAATTATATCTCAAAAAAGCTAGAAAAAATACTAAAGCATATGGTAATGTTAGAAAGGAAACTGCACGGTAAAAAACATGCATTAAATATAAACTATAAATATTTTGAATATAACATTCTATAAAGTTTGAACAGTTGTAATTTAGCATTATAGACAGAATTTCCATAGAGTATAGAGATGGCTCCTCAGTGATAACTTGTCTGTTATGAATAATTTTTCACAGAATAATGTATCTTTTGCTTTTGTAGCTGGGTTTTGAATAAAGTCTTTGAAGACACTTGGTGTCTAAGGAAAATAGACAAAGTGAATAGGATAATGAAATATTTGAATTTTTCTTTTAGTGCTTATAAACTTCTTTGTACTCATTGTATTTTTAAACTTTATTTCTGTTTGGCTAATGAAAAAACTGTTTCATTAAGGAAAAAAAGTGTGGAGTAGGCTGAATTAATTAATTAGATTCAATTTTCCTTGAATTAGATTTTAGGACTTTATTTTAGTTACTTATAATAACAAGTGGTTGTTTTTTTTGTTTTGGTTTGTAGGTTCTATTTCTAGATTACAGTGTGGCCATAAATATTTGACTTTAAGATTATTTGAAGACATCAAGCTCACTCTTTGACTGATTAACCCAACATTTATTGAGGCTCCACTAGGTGTCCGTTTCCCCTCCCCTAACTATAAATGTATGGCACAAAAATGAGTGCTGAGTGGATGTGTATTAGGTCTCTTTCTTTCAGTTGATTGTATATTTTCTATTATTGATGTGTGATGATTTGACTTTTAAAAATAAGCCTCTTTTGTGTCTTACATTGCATTAGGTTATAGAAGACATAGGAAAGCAAAGGAAGTGGTCCCTGAGCTTTAGGAGCTTCCCGTGTTGTTGGAGAGATAGAATTCACTCTTAAGTATCGAGGTACTTAGAAAATATTATTAGTCAGCATATACTGGTAATTAAATTGCAAATTGTGTACTTAGTACCAAAATTAAATTCTAAGGTAGAATTTAGTAGTAAATTATTGTAGAGCAAATAGCTTTGACCTCAGCTGTGTAGAAAGGGAATATCTTCTTGGTATTTGGGGGTTCTAGCTCAGGCTGAACTGTGTATTGAAAAAGGAAGATGAGATGACAAAAAAAACAGTTGATCTTATAGATGTAAATCTGATACTTAAGAAAATGTTGTGCCGGCCCGGTGGCGCAGCGGTTAAGTTTGCATGTTCCACTTCAGTGGCCCAGGGTTTGTTCGTTCGGATCCCGGGTGTGGACCTGCACACTGCTTGTCAAGCTATGCTGTGGTAGGTGTCCCACATATAAAGTACAGGAAGATAGGCACAGATGTTAGCTCAGGGCCAATCTTCCTCAGCAAAAAGACGAGGCTTGGTGGCAGATGTTAGCTCAGGGCTAATCTTCCTCAAAAAAAAATGAATTAAACACGTAAATAAATGATTTAAAAAAAAAAGAAAATGTTGTTTAGGGACAAGGAATTCTCCCCAGGAAAATGTTTTTGTTGTGTTTTGTTTTTGGTTTTTTTTTGGCTAATTGATGGACTCTTAAAGCATTTTAAATATTAGAGGAATAGAAGTTATTTTCTTTCCTCCTCCTTTCCCTTTGGTTAGGACCTAACAATGAATTATCCAATCAGCCATGTAGAAGCCTAGTTATCAGGGTCAGTAAGTAAATGTTGTCAATAAGTGAACTGT
Source organism: Equus quagga (assembly GCF_021613505.1). Lineage (NCBI taxonomy): Eukaryota > Metazoa > Chordata > Mammalia > Perissodactyla > Equidae > Equus > Equus quagga. The sequence continues at coordinate 18,130,874 of NC_060286.1, forward strand.
AAAGAATGCACAGAATTATTAAATTCTAATAATTATTTTTAAATAAACATTGAAAAGCCATGGAAAATCCTTGTCTTTTTTAGTTTCACATTGCAATCAGGGATCATTTTCTTCCAAATTTGTTTTTATCATAGGAAGAGAAAACCAGTCAGAAGCCATCCGAAGCCAAAGAGATAAAGCTTTATGCCCAGATTCCCCCTATAGAGAAGATGGATGCATCCTTGTCCACACTTGCTAATTGCGAGTAAGTGTTCTTTTTTCATCCTTGTTGTATTACTATTAAATTTACCTTCCTTTTCTAAATAAAGAACTAGAAAAATATGTTTGTTTTCTGTGATCTTCATTTCTTTTTTTGTTTGCTTAATGTACTTCTCCCTTTGGCAAGGCCAAACTTAGAAGATTATTGTTTTAGAGAATTATAACTCTATTGAGTTATCCTGAACAATACAATTTTTTTAATAAAAATTTTTATAATGTGCCTGGAAAATGGAAATTTCCTTGTCTCTTGGGAAAAGCTAAATAACACAATAAAACTATTGCTCTGTCATAAAATCTAGTACTTTCTCTTGTAAAATTATTCACCAAAGTTAGTACTATACTTGCTAGAGGCCTAAGACATACTGCTTTAAAAAACGTTTCAAATTATAAAAATGCATTGCAAAAAATCCAGAATATATAAAAAGCACAAAGGAAAGAAATGAATATCAACCAAAATTGCACCACCTTTTGAGAATCAGTGTTAGCATTTTGATGTAGAGCCATCTAATTTTTTTTCTGATTGGACTCAAGTTACAAATATTATTTTGTAGTCCTATTTTCCCATGACTTTAAGTATGGCATCTATATTCCTATTAACTTATTTTCAAAATACTCTATATACTTTTTAGGATTGTGTGGCTAATTTGAGGCAGTTACACCATGACACCTTGTGATCATGCTCTCAGGCTGCGATGTCTCTTGTCAGGACTGTAGAATGTTATAGAATTATTTAGAATTCTTTCTGATTTCTTCACCGTGTGTTTTTCTAAGTGTGGTCCCCTGACTCCCTACATAGGAATCTCCTTATGCAGGAGATAAGACCCGCCCCAAATTTTTAGAAACACAATATCTGCTGATGAAACCTAGGAATCTGTGTTTATAATAAACAACTTGGGTGATTTTTAGACACATGTTTGTGAACCTGTGCATTAGACTAATATCTGTGTTTGGAATTAAAGGGAAAAGCAAACACTTAGTGATTGTATCCAACTTGTCCTTTTTCATGAGAGCATAGTGTATACATTTAAAAATTCCACTTTAGATGTTTTTTGGCTTCAAAAGCTTGATTTCAAAATGCACGATTTCAAAGTGGTCAGATATCTTTTTACATAAAGCCATCTCAAAGGCAAGCGTTTGAATGTTTTGTACCTCATACCAAGGTTCCTTGGAAACTGCTTAGAAAGAATCGGCCTATTCATATGTTTGCTGACAATCTCTGTGGGCAGTTTGCCTAAATAACAATGAATAAATTATTTCTCAAGCGTATTCCCAGATTTAAGGCACTCCATTTTTCACTGGTAGTTCTTGGGAGTGGGGGATGACTAGAAAATATATAGATCTGACCAATAATTTACAATGTACACAATTTGCTTTTGTTGTTTCAAGCAAGAATATGAATAATTCTTCAAGTCAAATCAGAAAGGATAAGATGACATATTTTACAGTCAAATTTTTGGGGTTTTAAATTTGGCTCTGCCACTTTCTGGTTGTTTAATATTAGGCAAATTGTCTAACATCTTTGTGCCTCAGTTTCCTAATTTGTAAAATATGGATAATAATAATACTTCACAGGAGTGTTGTGATGGTTAAAACAGTTAATACATGTAAACTGCTTAAAAGAATACTAGGCACACATTAAGTGTTTGACAAAATTAGCTTTTATTGTATTTTTTGCATGAAATTTACTGAGGTAGTAGACATTTTTGTCAAGAAAAGAAGACTAAGAATGTGTAATTATACTCCCTTTAAAAATTTGGTTTTATATCATTAACATGTATAGAAAAAATCTGGACAAATATATGCGAACTATTAAAAGTAGTCATCCCTGGGGGAATGTGTGGGGTGTTTAGGATTACATATGACTTCTTACAGTATACATTTCTGAATGGTTTAACACGTGAAGAAATAAATATCTCCATACGTGCATATAATAAAGTTCTACTGTTTATAAAAGGATCATATAAAAATGTATTGTTCTGCTAGATGCTTTTTTAACTTAACTACAGATCATGGACGTCTTCCCAAGTTGGTATCTATAGCCCAATCTCATTTGTTTTAGTGGTAGCATATCATTTCATTATCTGTTCCTCAGTTAATGGATGTTTATAGACTTTTTCCCATTTTTTTGCTATTAGAATAATACAATAAATAATCTAGTTCATATATCTTTTGGCATTTGTATTAATATTTCAGTAGGATGTATTCCCAGAAATAAACTACTGAGTCAAAGAGTACATGCATTAAAAAATTTAATAGATAACACCAAACTGCCCTCATAAGGTTTTTTTTTAAATTTTCTGCAATGAGCATGTTAATACTTTTGTAATCAGAAGAAGAATATGAAGATTTCAAAATGAAGGAGTACATGCTATGTCTGAGGGGGTGAAAAGGATATTCAGTGTAAAAAGGAAATATGACTTAAATATCATCTTCTATGGGCACTTGAAGAATAATTTCTGATATACCATTTAAAATTTTTTCATATTAATTCAAGTTTTCCTTTGTTCTTTTTAAGGAAGCTTTCACTGTCTACAAACTGCATTGAAAAAATTGCCAACCTGAATGGCTTAAGTAAGTGATCCACAGTAACAGATGGTTCTTGGATTTTCTAGTTATTGGCATAAACATTCCAGAGACACTGCATAATCCTAGAAGCTGGCACCTGTTGTAACCACAGTAATTGTCAGATGACAGAGAGAATATATAAACCTTGTGTCTTAAGTTTGATTATCCACAGAAAATTAGAGATAACATGAGACCTGAATATTTTAAAGACATTTTAAAGCTTTTATAGAGTTAGAATTGAGATATCTTAAATAGAAATTCAGATTTTTTATTACATTTTTTTTTGTTCAGATTTGTCTTGTGTTTTGTACTTGTTAGGTTTAAAATTTAATTCCTCACCACCCCTGTTTTTCCTGTGCTCTTTGTTAATGGCATCGCCACCTTCCCCGTTGCCAAGGCCTCTGACTGCTTGTGCTAGTTTCCTATGGCTGCTCAAACTTGGTGGCTTAAAGCCACAGAAATTTATTCTCTCAGTTCTGGATGTCAGAAGTCTGAAATCAGTTTCCCTGGGCCAAAATCAAGGCTTTGTAGATATCTTTGGGTGAGCCATTATTTAGCTTACCATATTCTCCCTTTACTTCCCTCAAGCCCTACCTCCAAGTTCATTACTAAGTTCTGTTAACTCTACTCTTTGAAAGAATTCTCAAATAATTTGTTGCTTTTCCATTTCTAGGAGCTACAGGCTTAATTTAGCCCCTCTGGAGGCTTTGGGGGAGAATTTGTTCCTTGCCTCCTCTAGATTCTGATGGCTGCCATACTCCTGGGCTTGTGACTGCATCACTCTGGTCTCTGCCTTTATGGTCATATTGCCTTCTCCTTTTCGCTCTGTGTCAAATATTTCTCTGCCTCCCTCTTATGAGGATATATGTGATTGCATTTAGGGAACACCTGGATAATCAAGGCTACTCTCCCCGTCTTAAGATCCCTAACTTAATCACATCTGCAAAGTTCTTTTTTCCCCGTATAGAGTAACATTCACAGGTCCCAGGGATTCGGTTGTAGATATCTTTGGGTGAGCCATTATTTAGCTTACCATATTCTCCCTTTACTTCCCTCAAGCCCTACCTCCAAGTTCATTACTAAGTTCTGTTAACTCTACTCTTTGAAAGAATTCTCAAATAATTTGTTGCTTTTCCATTTCTAGGAGCTACAGGCTTAATTTAGCCCCTCATCATAGCCCCCTGGATGGTGTTTTCAAATATTTTTGACCACTTTCCACAGTAGGAAATATATTCGGATTCATGACTCAGTACCTGTATTCATATGGATATGCATACCAATATACACCTACACATATGAACTGGAATAAAGTTTGTAAAACAATATTTACCCTTATAGCATAAGTTACAGTATAAATTTTTTTAATTTGATTTCGTTTTTTTAAAATGCATGTCACAGCCCACCAAGCTGACTTCAAATGACCCAGTTTGAAAAATACTGCCTTACAACTTTTGTGATAGCCTCCTAATTGATCTCCTTGTCTCCTATCTTTCTGCTTTTCAGTTGACCTTCAGTACTGATACCAAAGTTTTCTTTCTAAAAATATTGTTCTCCTTATCATTCCTCCACATCAGAGACCTTTAATGGCTCCTCTTTGCCTAGTAAAGACCAAATGCCTTAATGTTGCATTCAAAGTCATCTAAAAGCTTGTACTACCCTATTCACACCCAAACACATCACTCTTTTTTATGACTTTGTGCATTTGTTAATGCAGTCCTTTTCGTTAACAACAGCCCCTTCTTCTAACAGGGAAGTCCTACAAGAAACAAAATTAAATTTAAGAATGCCAAGTTTAAATGTCATTTCTCCCTCTAAAGTTTTCTCTAATCTCTAGCATCATAATTACTCCTTCTTTGGGAACATTTATAACAGTCTACCTTGGGTTATAATAGTAATTACCTACTTCGTGTAGTTATTGTGAAGATTAAATGAGTTAGTGTATATAAAGTACTTAGAATGTATCTGGTGCATATAAATACTCAAGAAATATCAGCCATTATTAGAGTTAGTGAGGAATATGTTCTGTCTCTTTAGATAATGAGCTCCTTGAGAGCAAGCATCACATCTTATTAGTCTTTTTATCTTCTATTTTAAATCTTGGTCCCCCCCAGTACCTTAGTCACAGTTGGCATTCAGTATTTATATAGTGCTGGAGAGGAAGTGTTTACTATTAGAGTTGTGCATAAGATGACTCAATCTATTCCAGTTTTTCACTGACTCCTTAAACAGTTTGAGATGTTTCACTTTATTCCCTGCTTCGATTTCTTTGTAATTGAAACACTTTGCTTAAATGAGGCTAAATTGATAACGTTATTTATCAGTACAAATAACATGCTTTTCTTTTCTTAAAAATATGACTATGACAATAGTGAAAATGAATAACCTTCTATATAGGGCTGGCAGTAGATTTTAACTCATATTCTAACTTTGGTCGATTGGTAGTGACTCCTAGGAAAATTGTATGAAGAAGAGTTCCAAAAATTCAGTGGAAAAATGTATCTCGATCAATTATTGATGTTTATCGTAGACACGGAATGCGAGTATAGGCGTTTGTACCATGTATTTGCTATACTTGACTCATCTCATTTTAGTTCTGCTTGTAACAAATAGTCCTTCGCAGTCTATGGCGAGGGAATACGCTTTATCTGTGACTATGAAGCAAAAAGAAGCCAAGTGACACATATAAAGGGTTGACTAAATGACTCTAGTTTGCATCCCACCCCTTTCCTTTCATGAGCACTGTAGTCTTACTTATTATGCTATGACGAGAGGATCTGAAATAAACAGGTATTCCTGTTTAACGGGGGGGGGGGTTTATAAGGCAGAATAACCTTAATGGCAGTGTATCTTTATTGTACCAAAGCTGTCACTGGAAAACTGCGTGACATGACTGTTCAAAACTGTGACTAAAAAGCTGCACAATGTGAATATTAATAATCTCATATTAAAGATTAGAAAGTAAATTTTGTTGTCTTGTATCTTTGGTAAAAAAAATTATGTTACTCCTTCAGTTTACTAAATAAATAAACATAAAACTTTAACTGTTTTGATTTTCATCAGGACCTGTATGAAGAAAAAAGCCAATATTTTCCTCTTAGTGGTGCTCTACTTATGCAGCATATGAAGTACAGAAAATATATAATTGTGTTATGTTAGAACATTTAATCTATTAACTTTGATATTATAATATATTTCCCTGTTCAGCAATCAGGTCTTTTTAGCCTTTTATTAGCATTTTTTTAAAAGCATTTTTTTAAAAAAAGGAGTTTGGGGGTTGGCCCAGTGGCATAGTGGTTAAGTTCACTCGCTCCTTGGGTGGCCCAGGGTTCGCAAGTTCGGATCTCAGCGCTGAGCTAGCACCGCTCATCAAGCCACACTGTGGTAGGTGTCCCACATAAAGTAGAGGAAGATTGGCACAGATGTTAGCTCAAGGCCAGTCTTCCTCAAACAAAAAGTGGAAGATTGGCAGCAGATGTTATCTTCCTCACAAAAACAAGGGGAAAAAAGGAGTTTTATATATTGTTAGATATTATCTTTGAAAGAGTTGCATATATTTGTTATCCAATTTCTAAGGTGGTTTCTCAGTCTTCATCTTAGTTGACCTACAAGTGTATTTTGACATGGGTGATTTCTCTTTCCTCTTTGAAACAATTTCAGTATTTGGCTTCTAGGACACTATGCCCTCCTGATTTCCTCCTGCCTTTCTGGCTACTTCTTCCCAGTCTCGTGTCCCCAACTTTTAAATGTTGGAGTACCCCAGGACTCAGGTTTCGGATCTCTTCTCTTTTCTGCCTTCGCCTACTCCCTAGATTATTTCATCCAGATTATGGCTTTACCATCTATACGCTGATGGCTCCCAAATTTCTCTCTCTAGTCCAGACATCTCCTCTGAGCTCCAGATTCAGATTCACTTCCCTGATATTTCCATTGGATGGCTAAAAGCCATCTCATACTTAACGTGTCCAAAACTGAGTGCTGATAGCCTTCCCAGCCACACCTAAACCAACTTCTTGTATGTTTGTTTCAGATAGCAACAGCTCCATTCTTCCAGTTGCTCAGACCACACTCCTTGATAATTTCTTGACTCCTCTCTTACACATCCCCTATGAGGCCTATTATCTTTCTAATTTTATCTCCTGTTACTCTCCCTTGTGTTTCATGAGCACTTCTGCCTCATTGCCTTTGCACTTGAAGTTCCCTCTGCCTGTAAATGTTCTTCCCCCAGATATCCTCATGGCTAGCTGCCTCACTTCCTTTGAGTCTTTACTTAAAAATCACCTTCTATCTAAAATGTCAACTGCTCCCAACCCCCTAACATTCAATTCCTTTTACCTGCTTTTTTTGTCCTTCACACTTTTCGCTATCTGATATACTCACTTATTTTGTTTATTATCTGCCAAATGTTAGCTCCATGATAGCAGAAAGTTTTATCTGTCTTATCACTGTTATATTGCAAGTGCTTATAACTGTTTCTGGCATGTAATAGATAATGATTATGTGTTAAATGAAAAACTTTTTGAATAAGCTTTTTATTCTGCATGAAATCGAAAAAATAAAATGGTAATTTTTCCATGTCAGGAAGCTTTAAAGAATAATCGATTATGTGGTTTTCTTAAACATTTAATTTTCACACATTATAGTTGTATGGGGTATATTAGTTTGCTGGGGCTGCCGTAACGAATCCCATAGACTGGTGGCTTCAACAACAGAAATTTATTTTCTCACAGTTGTGGAGGCTGGAAGCCTAAGATCAAGGGGTCAGCGGGATTGATTTCTTCTGAGCCCTGTCTCCTTGGCTTCTGCATGCCATCTTTTCCCTTTGTCTTCACATGGTCTTTTCTCTGTTTCTGTCTGTATCCTAATCTTCTCTTATGATGGTACCAGGCATATTGAATTTTACCTAAAATGATCTCATTTTACCTTAATTACCTCTTCAAAGGCTCTATATCCAAATACAGTCACATTCTGAGGTACTGGAGGTTAGGACTTCAACAGTTGAATTTTGAGGGGACACAATTCAGCCTGTAACATGGGGTCTTGTTTCAATAGTTAAACCATTTTGCATGAATTAGATCACTCATAAAATGCATTGTTCTGAAAGTTAAATGTTTCTCATAAGAGAATTTAAAATAATTTATTAAATTAAAACTAAAGTTTATGTAACTATGTATGCCTGATACACACACACATACAAACACCATTTGTTTGTACTTACTATAGATTAGGCATTATGCTGACGGTTTTAGACAGTTATCTTATTTAATCCTTACAGTCTTATAAGATAGATATTTCCTCATTTTATATATGCTGAAACTGAGATTCAAAGAGGCTTGGGTGCTCCCATAGAGGGTTGATATTGGAACTCAGTTAATTAGATTTGTGTTCTTAACCATTGAATTATAGATGTTACAGACTAGTGCCACGTAATAGAACTGTCTGCACTGTCACAGTACAGTTGCCACTAGCCATGTACAATTATTAAGCTCTTGAAATGTGGCTAGTGTAACTGAGAAACTGAAGTTTTAACTGTAGTTAATTAATTTAAATAGCCACATGTGGCTAGTAACCTACCATATTAGACAGTGTAGTTATAGAAGTTTAAGCTGTGAAAATGAAATGTATAACTTATGTGTAAGTAATCAAAGTACTTTTTTAAAACAGAAATGAGGTTTCCTGTGTTGTACAAGAAATCTTTTTTTTAATTTTAAAAAATAATACAAGTACATGGTTTTATGCAAATTTTAGTTTGAAAGAGGCTACAATGAAAAAAAGTCTCCCTTTAAGCATAGACTCAGTTCCTCCCCAAAAGCACTACTGTTTCTACTTTCTTTTTTCTCTTCCAGAAGTAGTCTATAGATATACAAATAGAAACATCCTTTTAAAAAATACAAATAGGCATTTTTTAAACCAAATCATAATCTATAATTATTTAAAAGATTGAAAGCAAAAGATTTTTCAAACGCTAATTCATTTGCTTTCACTTCTCATATTGTGTGGAATAAGGCAGACTGTACATGTGTGTTTCTGTTTTCTGGTGTGAGTCCTCATACTGTAAGAGGTTTGAAATGTATATGCCCCCAAATTTAAAGTTCAAATCTTCTTTACTTTTATTTTAACCTTGTAATATTTTTACTAGCCAGCAATTTAAGACCATGCATTCCAAATAGCTAACTATTTTTATATGTAATATTGGCGTAATGAGAAATTATAGTTGTAGTGTTTATCTTAGATGATAGGTCAATGTTATATCCTAGTTGATTACCACTTTTTATTAATACAGCCTGTCTTACCCATTATATAAGGATATTTACTATATAAAACTTATTAAAGCTTTATTATACTAGATTTATAACAATTGTGCAATATGATTCTCATAAACAAAAAATTGCTTTTTTTCCACTACAGAAAACTTGAGGATATTGTCTTTAGGAAGAAACAACATAAAGAACTTAAATGGACTGGTAGGTTGTTATTTATTAATTTTAAAAAGCATACACTTTTTCCTTAGTATACAAATAATACTTGTCCATTGCAGAAACTTTACAAAATAGGAAATCAGCTATAAAAAGTACCTAAAAAGCCACTGACAATTTAAATACTGCTAACATTTTGATTGACATCTTTCTTGCTTTTTTTTCTATTTTTCAATGGCTGTGTAGAGAATGAAATCATACTATACATATTGTTTTGCATCTCCCTTTTTTTTTACTTAATATGTAAAGATCATTTTTCCATGTCATTCGTTCATTCAACAAAGCCATTCAATATATTTCTTGAATGCCTACTTTGCCAGGCACTGTTCTAGGCACTAGAGATACAGCAGAATATAAAATAAAGTCCTTTCTCTCATAGAACTTACATTACAGTGGCGGGAGACAGACCAGAAAATAATTGTATAATACATCAGGTGGTGATGAATGCAATGAAGAAAAACGAGGCATATGAGAGAACATAGATTGATGGGAAGTCTTCTCTGGAAGTGAGGAGTGCAGGCTATAGAGCTGACAGAGGAGCAAGTGCTGCTGGCTGAGATGGGACAGCAAGTGCAGATGTCCTGAAACTGAAGCTGCATGGTCTGCTTGAGTAAGAGCAAAAGAGTTGAATGAAGGAAGGAGAATTGTCCTCAGTAAGGTTGAAGAGGGAGCCAGGAGCCAGGCCACATCAGGCCTTATAGGTCTTAAGATTTTAGATTTTTTTCCAAGTGGTTTGAAAAGCCTTTGGAAGTTTTTGATCCGAGGATGTGCCTAAAGTTTTTAAAATAATTTTCTACCATATCTTTTTTTAATAACAGCATGATATTCTATTTTATTGATGTACCATAATTTATTTAAATCAGTTATTTATTATTCATTATTTCCAGTTGGGAGTTATTATAATAAATGCTGTTATGAATCTCCTTTTAGCTATATTATTGCATACATCTATGAATAATTCCTTGGATAAATTCTTTGAAATGGACTTGCTGGGTCAAAAGGTATGAATTTCTTTTAAAGTTTTTGTGACATATTATCAAGTTACCCTTCGGAAAGTTTGTAACAATTTATACTCTCACCAGTAATGGATGAGTGTTCCCATTTCCCCTTACCAACCTTTGGCATTTAAAAAAAATTTTTTTTTTCCTATGGGAAAAGAGAAGACTTTTTTTTTTTAAGGTATGCTTTTTGATGAGAAAGATTGGCCCTGAGCTAACATCTGTTGCCAGTCTTTTGTTTTCCCTTCTTCTTCTCCCCAAAGCACCCCCAGTACATAGTTGTATATTGCAGTTTTAGATCCTTCTAGTTGTGCTATATGGGACACCACCTCAGCATGGCCCAATGAGTGGTGCTACGTCTACGCCCAGGATCTGAACTGATAAAACCCTGGGCTGCCAAAGCAGAGCGCGCAAACCCAACCACTCGGCCACATGCCAGCCCCTCTCCTCTCTTTTTTCTCCCAAAGCCCCAGTACGTAGGTTGTGTATCCTAGTTGTAGGTCATTACATGAACTTAACCACTACATGGCCAGGCCAGCCTCAAAATTTTTTAAGTTTTTGACAATGTATTCTATTTGTATATTTATTGGCCTTTGAATTTCCCTGCAAAAAAGTTGAGATGAAACAATATTGTAAAACCAGGCAATTTCAGGAAAGATGAAGCTGATTTCTTTTTCTTGTGTCTGTTCCCCAAAAGACAATCATTTTTTTAAAGTGTTTATTGTTAAGTAATTAATAAACATTCTGAAATTTATGACTCTAGCCGCCTTCCCTGCCTCCCAATAAGTCTAGTTTCTCCTTCCTAAGAGCCAGTGGGGCTGAAACTGCAGTGCTTGCCAATAATAACCTCCCAAGACCAGGCAGGCTAAATGGCCATTCCCCCGTTACAGAAGCAGCTGCTATACCTGAATAGGAGTCAGTGTTCAGAGGTGCAATTCTGGATTATCTTAAATTTTCTGAATAATATTCCCACTTCTGTGTGTCTACTTACCCACAAAAAGTGTTATTAATAAATTTGTAAATGCTTGGAAATTCTTAGAGATTACGTTCTAGAGTAAAATAAAGTTTTCTCCCCTAAAACAATAACCAGTAGTTGAATTGTTTGCTTTCTAGTTAGAGATAATGAGTAAAACCCTTAATGTTCTGTAAAAAAATGTTTTCGTTTTTCTAAACCATTGGTAAATTTAAAGATATTTTGCCGTCTCTCTATTGTCTGAGCCTTAGATGGTAAAAAGTTCATCATTATTCATAATGGCTAAAATAATAAGTTGTAGTAAGAAAAATTCAGAATTTATTATACCTCTTACTAAACATTATTTACTTTGAATTATCTGTAAAGCAAGAGTTTGTAAATAAATGTACCCCATAATTTTTAGGATCAATAAGATAGATACATGATGTTCCCCCAGGTATTTATGGAACACCAGATTCTCAAGTATTGCTATAATATAAAAATGTAATATATACCTAGAAACCACAAAGAAATTGTGAATATAGGATTAAAGGCACGTATGGAGATATTATCCAGCTGAACCATCACTTGCTTAGAGCTCTTCACCTTCTATAGACTCCTATCAATTACACCCAACAGTTGGTTTTCTTTCCAGGATGTGTGTATGTGGGTGTGTGTGTATGTGTGTACATACACCATACATACACCAAAACCAACATTTTCCTAGTCTGAAAGCTTTGCTACTTACGCCTAGACTAAAGAAAAATAAATCTGCCTAGGGATACAGGTGCTGGGCTTTAAGTAGGTTCACATACTAACTGATTTATTCATCTAGGCACACCAGCCTCATAGCATGGTTTAAGTAGCTGCCACAATAGGTTACAAATGACTACTCTAATATGTGAAACATGGAGTGTTAAATTGAAGGGAAGGGGTCTGTTTAAAACTACTTAGGAAAACCGACTGTTAAGGTACGTTATAACCCCATTCGTACTTATGATCTGGCCTCTGCCTTCCTTTCAGATCATTTCACATTAATCTTGAGCCAGTGGCGTTCTTGTTCTTCCTTGAACATGCCAAGTCCATTCCCACTTGAGGACCTTTTTACTTGCTGCTTCCTCTTCCACAGAAACTCTGTCACCCTGCATTTCCACATTACTGGCTCCTTCCTAACCTTCACACTTGAGCTCAGATGTCAACCCCTCAAAAGTGACCCGACTACCTGATATCTAAAGCAGCCCTCTAGGCAATAGCTCTTACCACTTACAATTTTTTTCATCTTTCTTGTTATTATCTGAAATTCTTATTTGTTTGTTCTCTCTCCCTCTCTCTGTTTCTTTCTCTCTCTCACACACACGCGAATCCTAAAGAGCACGTCAGTTTTGTTCATCAGCATCTACATTAGTGCTTGATACATGTAGTAGACACTCTATAAATATTTATTGAGTGACTTAATGTATGTTAACTAATTCTAAAAACTATTAGGCTAAATTTTTAATTCTAAGAGTAATATATGTTAATGGTAAAAAACAAATCAAGCAATTCATAAATGTATGAAATATACTAAGTCTTTCCTATTTCTACCAACCTCCCCAACTCCTTGAGGTAACAGAGATAATATTGTTTTGTATCTTTAAAATTTTTTTCTGTGCACATACAAATAGATATCTGTGTGTGTGCATGTGCGTGCATGTGTGTGTATGCATATATATATATGTTAAATATGTTTGCACTGATAATATACAAGGCACATTTTTTCTGCTTTTTCATCCAATGATATATCAAGAAAATCCTTCCTTGTCAAGACATGCAAATTTAATGCATTTTTTAAAAATAGCTGTATGGTTTTCCACTGTCACACTGTAGCAACTGTCTGTTGCTGTGATGCTGAAAGCTATACCACTGGTATTTCAAATATCATCAGGCTCACCCATGGTGGGCAGGTTTCAGTGGACCTTCCAGACTAAGACAGACTAGGAAGAAGGACTTGACCACCCACTTCCAAACAAATTGGCCCTGAAAACCCCATGAATAGCAGTGGAGCACCGTCTAATATAGCACCAGAAGGTGAGAGGATGATGCAAAAAAAGACTGGCAGGGTTCCGCTGTGCTGTACACAGGGTCACTAGGAGTCAAAATCGACTCGATGGCACTAACAGCAAAAAACAGTTTTCCACAGTATCAGTATACATCAATGTTTTTAACTATTCCTATACTACTGAGCATTTAGATTATTTCCAGCAACTTTCTAGAGGAAGGGATATCTCTTTTTTTTTTTTTTTGCTGTTACAAATCTTGCTGCAGTGAACATCTTTGCACATATATCCTTCAGCAGTTATTTGAGTATTTACATAGGCTAGATTCCTAAAAGTGGAAGTGCTGAGGATATTTTTGTGTGTTTAAATTTTTTATAGGTACCTCAAATTGCTGCCACAATGCTTATGCCAGTTTCTACTTCTGTCAATGGTATATTTGGTGGGGATTATCTCCCCCACCCTCAACATCCCTAAGTGTTATCCATGTTTTTAATATTCGCCAATATGATAGGTAAAAATGGAGCATTGTGTTGTTTTAATCTGTATTCTCTAGTTAGTTGTGACTTCAAACATCTCTTTTATATGCTTATTAGTTCTGTATGTTTGTTTTGGAAATTGGCCAAACATATTTTTTACCCATTTTCCTACTTGCTTTATCTTTTTCTTATTCAATTCTAGTCACTCTTCAATATTCCTAATAATTATCCATTATTGAGAATGTTATTATTATTGTTGTTGCAGTTAACATTTAACTATGTAGCAGACTCTTTACATGCATTATCTCATTTAAAACTTACAACAAGTAGATAATGTCCTCATTTTACGATAAAGAAACTGAGGCTTAGGTAGTTGTTTCAACTGCCCAAGTACAGTGAATGGCTCTCTTAAACACTTGCTGAGATGGCCAGTTTGTCATTAGCTATCACGGTCTTCAATGTGTATTCACTTTGTCTCAACTATTCTCTATGTAGGAGTCTTTCACACTCACATACGTGAACAAAGACAGTGAGCCAAGTATGTTCATTGCAACATAGCTTGTATTAGAGATGGCAACAACTAAGTGTCTATCAGTAGTAGACTAGCTAAATAAATAAATAATATACATGGGGGGAAATGAGGTAGGACTTAACTGTATGTGCTTAAATGGAGTAATTTTCAAGATATATTGTTAAGTGAAAAAAAGCAAAATGGATTTTGCTATGTGCATGTATGTGCATAGGATATTTCTGGTGATAGCTGTTACCTCTGGGGAAGAGAAGAGGTGTGGGGTGAGAAGGAGACTTGTCTTTTTATACTTGTTTTACTGTTTGATTTTTTTTCATTATCTTGTATGTTACTCACTAAATTTAAAAAAACTAATGCTTCCCAACCCAAAAAAATACAAAGTATTTGTATACTCATGTTCATAGCAGCATTATTCACAATAGCCAAAAAGTGGAAGCAACACAAGTGTCCATCTAGGGATGAATAGGTAACCAAACAAAAAAGAAGGTGATGAAGGAGAGGAGGACAGGAGGGAATAGGAGTCAGGAGGCAGAGGACTTAGCCAAGGTAGTCAAATCCAGGCAATCTGATTGCAGACTCCTCACTACAATTTAATGCAGATAGTTTTCAGAATTGTTAAATGTATTTTCTCTTAGTTTATCACTTGTCTTCTTACTTTATTCATAGTTGCCATATGGAGTTTTAAATTTTTTATTTGTCTCGCCTTATGACTTATGTGTTTTGTATCTTATACGGAAGGTCTTTGCTTTTAAATTATAAAAATAGTCTTATATTTTCTTCTAGTACTTCTATAGTATTTTTAAGTATAAAGTTTTAAAGTTTATACCTTTAATCCATCTGGAGTTTATTTTTACATGTTTCATGAAGCAGGTATCAAACTTTATTTTTTTCCTCCAAATGGTTTGCCATATATTGAAAAGTCCCCTTTTCCCTCTGTTTGGAAATGCCACCTACTCGTGTATGTGCATGTGTAGTTTCCTGGATGGTCAAGTTTCTTTCTGTTTGTGGTTTTACCTATATATTCCAGCTTCAATATCATGCTACCTTAATTTTCATTAGCTTTATGGGTTTTTTTTTTTTTTTTTTGAGGAAAATCAGCCCTGAGCTAACATCTGTCGACAATCCTCCTCTTTTTGCTGAGGAAGACTGGCCCTGAGCTAACATCCGGGCCTATCTTCCTGTACTTTATATGTGGGACGCCTACCACAGCATGGCTTGCCAAGCGGTGCCATGTCCACACCCGGGATCCGAACCGGCGAACCCTGGGCCACTGAAGTGGAACATGCGAACTTAACGGCTGCGCCACCGGGCCAGTCTCTAGCTTTATGTTTTGATACCTCTTGGGACAAGTCCTCTCTCCTTGTTAAAAATGTTTGAGGCTTTTATTGGACATTTACTCTTGAAGAGAAACTTGAAAATCAGCTTATCAAATTCATAAAAATAAATTCCCATTGGAATTGTATTGAATTCATATATTGATTTGGAGAGAATTGATATCTTTATAAAATGAGTTTTCCCTTACAGGCAGATTTATTCAGATTTTTTATGTCTTTCAGTAGGATTTTATAGTTTTAATTCCTATAAGACCTTGAACATTTCTCATACGAAAAGGTATTGCTAGGAAATTTATAATGTTTTGTTGCTATGATGAATGAGGTAATTTCTCTCTACTGACTTCCTGTTTATAAAATAAAAGCTATTTATTTTTGTATATTTGTCTTGTAATAAACCACATACAAGCAGTTCTTAACTGTTTACAGGTCAGGTTCTTAATTGTTTACAGGTCAGTATGTTATCTCAATTCATTACTTTATATACAAAGCAATCATAACAATAATAATCCATCATTTTGTGTAGTTCAAAATAGAGATTTTACAGCACTCCTTTAAGCCCTTCCAACTCCTACAACCATCAACATGATCCTGTTCACAGAACAGACACTTACTTTTTTGTTTTCAGTACTCATGGTTTGCTGACCTCAAAGAATCATAAACTTTAATAGCTGAAAGGGACCTTAGAGAACTTCTTGTCCAATCTCCTCATTTCTTTTTCCATTTTTTTATTGTGGTAAAATACACATAATATAAAATTTACCGTGGTAACCATTTTTAAGTGCACAGTTCAGTGGTATTAAGTATATTAGCGTTATTGTACAACCATCACAACCATCCGTCTCCAGAATTGTTCTCATCTTATAAAACTGAACTTCCATACACATTAAACAATAACTTCCCATTGTTCCCTCCCCCCAGCTCTCACAACCACCGTTCTACTTTCTGTCTCTATGAATCTGACTACTCTTAGATACCTCTTATACATGGAATCATACAGTATTTGTCTTTTTGTGACTGGCTTATTTCACTTAGCATAATTCTTCAGGGTTCATCCATGTTGTAGCATGTGTCAGAATTTCTTTTGGTTTTAAGAATGAATAATATTTTATTGTATATCTATATATATATATAAATGTATACCGTATTTTGTTTATCCGTTCATCTGTGACAGGCACTTGGGTCGTTTCCATCTTTTGTCTATTGTTAATAACGCTGCTATGAACATGAGTATCCAAATATCTCTTTTAAACTCTGCTTTCACTTCTTCTGGATACATGCCAAGAAGTGGGGGTTGCTGGATCATATGTTGTTAATTTTTGGAAGAACCACCAAACTGTTTTCCATAGCATCTGCACCATTTTCTGTTCCCACCAGCAGTGTACAGGGTTCCGATTTCTCCCTATCCTTGACAATACTTGTTATTTTCTGTTCGTTTGATTGTAGCCATCCTAATGGGTGTAAGGTGGTATCTCATTGTGCCAACTTCCTCATTTTACAGATTAAGAAACTAAGAAGAGAAATTATTTGTTCACATAGAGAAGCAGACCAGTTTGCTAAATGCCTGTTCACTCAAGGTCCAGTTCTCCAAAGGACTAGTTTATTGAATGGCAGATTTCGCTGAATTGATTCACACAAACTTAGCCTGGTTTTACTGATTGATATTCACCAGATTGCTTCACCAAAATCTTGTCTTTATTACCTGCTTACAAATATATAGAAAATTGTGTTGCTGGGATGGTTTCAACACCCTTTGCAATTTTCTTTAAGATTTTATTTAGTCTTAATTTTACTGCAGCTATTTCATCTCAGCTGTTGGATTTGTCAGTCCATCTTTGTAGAATGTGTTTCCTATTTTAGACACTGATCACTTCTTAGATGATTAAAACCCATAAAAGGTAATCTAATTGAGCTGATTAGCAAATCTTTATATTCATGGAAGTACAGAAGACAGTGGAACAGCTTGAGAATGTTTTGAAAGACAGAACTATGCCCTGGGTATCCAAAATCTGTGCAACATTTGTAAGTCAATATACATAAGAAAATCTCATTCTGCAAAGTCCTATTCCCAAAGAAAGTCCAAAAATGCACTGAAATTTGGTTATGGCAAAACAGCTCCGTTGAAATGGCTAAAAGCTAAACTAAAACTAAATTAATGCATCAAATGAGTGAACAAAGCGTCACAGACATCTTCAAAAGTTATCCCATCTAAAGATCCTTCTAGCCAATCCTCTCTAAAATGAATTGTTATCATTTTTAAGTAGTTAATTTTTTAGTAAATCAGTAAAAGAGTCAATTCAGCAAATGGCTATTTGGAGAATTGATCAATTGGCTATGTAAAAATTGACCAAGAGTCCTCATCTGCACATGTAGAATGACACTAAATAAGTGGCAGAACCCAGAATTGAGCCTAAATCTTCTAGTCAGTATTTAATCAGTATTTTTTCTGCTACCTCACAGTTTCTAAATTGGAGAAATGAGATGGATGGGGATGCAGTGCAATGAATATGTATGCGATAAAGTTTAAATTATCTGAAGCCTTATTCCCCTCTTCTGAAAGATATATATGATATACTAATTAGATCCTTTGGGAGATTATATTAGAATAATAGCTGAGGGCGTTTGGTGAAATCATGAAGTTCTGATATAAGAGTGCCAGGACGGACTGATTTAAAAGTTTCTGTTACTTTGAAACTGTTGTTTCTTCTACCCAGAAAGCTGAAACTAAGATGAGTTGTGGGAGTTGGAATGGCACACAGAAATAACTCAGGCCACTCCATTCTCAGCTTTTTGCCTTGGTTCCACCAGTATGGAAAATCCCTTAAGGATCTTTATCCAGGGAACATTTATCTGTCTATATTCTCTGAAGGGGCAGTTACCAGGACGTAGACCTGGGCCTCGCATTCTAGACATTACCCTGTGGATGTAGGTAAATTTTTTAGGTTAAGAGGGGATTGAGCATTTAATTGATCCTGCCTAGTATTTTTTTGTTTTTTAAGGAAGAAATAATCACTACATTTATGCCTGTAAAAGAAGGAAAAGTCTTTGTGCTGCCATTGATTATGTCTAGCATTTAAGAGAATGATATAATTTTTATACTATAATGGAAAAACTGTGCATTTTAAACTGAATTTTATACATCAAAAAAATAAGATTGATTGATAGATAGATGGACAGACATATGGTAGGAAAAGGATAGTAAAATGTTCAATGGTAGAAATCTGGGTAGTGGATATATGGATATTTACTATAAAATTCTTTTGACTTTTTTATGTTTGTAAGTTTCCATAATAAATATTTTTTTAAAACCCTGAATTTTAGACCTAGCTCCACTATTTAATAGCATTGTAATCTTAGAAAAAGCCCTTAATCTCTCTATAATAGAAATAAAATTTTTTGCTTTGCCCATCTTAAATATTATAAGGATCAAATAATATAATGTAGAGGGAAGTAATTTGAAAACTATACCATTCAATAAAAGTGATAAAATAGTGCTATTATTTCCCCTCTTGGTGATTTCAATAGCTATTCTTAGTTCAGATCAGTTTGGAGAGAGGAAGAGAATGTTCTGCTTGGCTTTCTTAATGAGAAAAAACTCCCACACAGCCTTCAGCTCTCCTGCCAGTGGACAGGTGGGTCTCAGTTCTCTCTGAAGGCCATTGTCTTTATCTTTATAAGGAAGAGGCAGAAGGAAAAGCTTAAAAATAAGCATGTAAATCAGATTGCTTTCTTTTTCAGGAAGCCGTCGGGGACACATTAGAAGAACTGTGGATTTCCTACAATTTTATTGAGAAGTTGAAAGGGATCCATGTAATGAAGAAATTGAAGATTCTCTACATGTCTAATAACCTGGTGAAGGACTGGGGTAAGCTGAGGCTTGCTAACCTTCTACCTCCTGTCTATAGGAAATAGCCCATAGGGGACAGGAGGCAAAATGGGGACTTTTTTTTCTAAGCACAGAGGCAAATAGCTGTAGGAGTTCCTGTATTTCAGCTCAGCGCTTGAAATTTAAATTTAAATATTTACTTGGAATGATGATAATGGAATAGATCCTGGTCATGTTAATCATGAAAAAAATTTAAATTATCAAAGGCTGAAAGGAATCAGTTTAAATTTAATAATTCTTGGATGGAAGACCTTTTTGACGTCTCTGTTGCTTTGCTTTTTTATTGTACATTATCCATTCAGCATTTACTAAAACCCTATTATGTGCCGTGAGCTATGCCAAGCTCTTGAGATACACAGTTGAATAGGACACTATTCCTGCCCTCACAGAGTTCACAGCTTAGTGGGGAAGATTAGTTCATAAGGGAATAATTATGAAACTGTGATAAGTTCTGCAATAGAGGTTTGAATGAGTTGCTTTAAGAATTAAAGGTGAGGGGCTGGCCCCGTGGCCAAGTGGTTAAGTTCGCACACTCCACTTCGGCGGCCCAGGGTTTCACTGGTTCAGATCCTGGGCTCGGACCTGGCACCACTTGTCAGGCCATGCTGAGGCAGCGTCCCACATGCCACAACTAGAAGGACCCACAACTAAAATATGCAACTATGTACTGGGGGGATTTGGAGAGAAAAAGCAGGAAAGAAAAAAAAGAAGATTGGCAACAGTTGTTAGCTCAGGTGCCAATCTTTAAAAAAAAAAAAAAAGAATTAAAGGTGAGGGAATGCGCAGAGACAAAAGCAGTTTAGCCTAGCGCATACTGCTGCAGTACGACAGAGAGAAGACCTGTTGCTGCTCATTGATGTGCTGCTCTTATGATTCTGAACCTTAGCTCCTCTTCTTATCCCATCCTTAGGCTGGCAAAGGTAGAAGTATGTTTTCTTTTTCCCTCCCTTTCCATGTATCTTCAGAGAATGACTTCATATGGTTTAGCTTCCCTCACTTCCTTGAAAATCTTAAACAGTGAATTGTTCTGATTAGTCACAAGCCGAGAGCTAGTGATATTGGAATTCAACCCCCAAAATCGTAATAGTGAAACTTGCCATTTTAATATGGAATGTATTCTTTGTACTTGTAGCTGAATTTGTAAAGCTAGCAGAACTGCCCTGCCTGGAAGACTTGGTGTTTGTAGGCAATCCCTTGGAAGAGAAACATTCTTCTGAGGGCAACTGGATTGAAGAGGCAACCAAGAGAGTGCCCAAACTGAAAAAGCTGGACGGTGAGTGACTCTGAGCCAGCTTGGAAATGTTTTCTAGCCATAAGAGTTGAATTTGTGACATGGAATCTTGAAAAGGGGTAAAACTAAAGAAAATGATAGGTTGTCTCTAATCTCCAAGGCCACTTCTGTTCACAGGAAATTTGATGGTCTGGGTTTGGGCCAGGACCCAAAGAAGAAAAACTCCTAGGATATTTAGACTGGTATAAGATCATCTGTAGACCAAAAGCTTACAAGAAAACTGGGTTTATTCTCAAGTCACAAAGGTATTATTTTGCAGAAGAATTAGACATAAATGATAAGCAGTTGCTTTTTCACAACTGGATCAAAATTGTAGTGTTCTCTGTCACCCTCTTCCCCAGTTTTAATTATTCAATATCTAAGATAGGTGTCAATGTCAGTAGCTATCCCTGATTGACTGCGTTCAAGTCCCACTTCTACCGCTTCATAGCTTTTTGTCGTTGTGCTAGTTAATCTCACCAAACCTTGTTCTTTTGTAATCTAAAAACTGGAAATGATAATAGTCACAGACTTCTCTGGGTCCTGCCTCCTCCCAGTGGTGCTATCAGGAAGCCAGGCCAGGATTCCAACTGTTCCAGAACCCACAGACTTCCCTCTTTTCTGCCAGCCCAGGGCAATATCTTTCTAGTCCAAGGAGAATTACTATCCGCCTGCTTCTTTGCCACATCTTTCTGCATCTTCTCAGGAACTATCTTCTCAGTGATCTTCTTAGGCTTTTCAAAGACCAAAGCCAATAAGTCTTGATGGTCTGTTTCTGCTTTCCTCACTGCCCCTGAGGCAATGAAGCACAGAGCCGACTAGCCTACCTGATTGAATGTGGGAAAGGAAGATATTTAGAAGAAACAAATAAGTAATATCCAGCTACATTATAATCATCATCATCATCATGATACCATGTACCAAATGCATGTTTTCCTCATTGTCTTTATCACCGAACTCATATGATATTCACATTCAAAACAAAAGGACCTAGTCGTCTATGATTGAAGCTTCCTTGTCCCTCAACTCTTCTCTCCCCTGCTCACCACCTCTGCTGCCCTACCATTCTATCATTCCTAGTCTGTGTCTCTTCTTTACCACCTCTATCTAAAGCTCAGTGTTCAACCCTTTTATCCACCTGAGCTTACTATGGCGGTTGTTCTTAAATGGGGCTGCATCCCTGTGGAGGGAAATTTCAGATCTCTGGGGAAAGAGTGAAAGAGGTCTATAGTGTGAAGAAGTTTTACAGGGGATTCTGATATGCCTCCCTGGAAGAGAGGTGCTCATCTCTCCTCCAATTGAGAATTATTGATGTCAAAGTCTCTTTTCCTACACCAAAAAACTTTAACGGCTTGATTGAGGTGTAATTCACATACAATTAACTGCACGTATTTAAAGTGTATAATCTGATATGTTTTGACGTACATATATACCTCTGAAATCATCCTCACAATTAAGATAGTGAACATGTGATAGTGACTTTAGTTAACAATACTGTATTGTATACTTGAAAGTTCCTAAGAGGGTAGACCTTGAGAGTTCTCACCACACACACACAAAAAGGTGACATGAGGTGATGGATGTGCTAACCTTATTGTAGTAAGCATTTCATCATATATATGTATTTCAAATCATCACATTTACACCTTAACCTTACACAATGTTATATGTCAATCATATCTTAATAAAGCCAGGTAAATAAAGATAATGGACATATACATAACCCCCAAAAGTTTCCCTGTGCCTCTTTGTAATCCTTCCCACCTGCTGCTTGCCCCCTCCCTCCCAGGGCAATCCCTGATCTGCTTTTGGTCCCTATGGCTTAGTTTGTATTTTCTAGAATTTTATATAAATGGAATCATGCAGAATGTTCCCCTTTTTTCTCTCTGGATACACACCTAGGGATAAAATGACAAAGACAGTAAATTACCTCTTGTGGGGAGGTACAGGAATAATCAGGAAGAGGCAAACAGATTTCTAAGATACTGGTAATGTTCTATTTCCTAAATTGGGTGATGGGTATACAATCATTGGTTTTGTTACTCTTTAAATTGTTTATTTTGTATTTGTATGAACGAATATTTCACGATTTTAAAAACTAGAAAAAAGAGACATTAGAGTCTTAGACTTCAGCCTTTTTGTATTCACCTTTGGTTGGACTCTAGAAGTCATTTGAATCATTTGTATTTATGTCCTTCAGGATTGTACACAGGAAGTGAACTCCTTCCCTTAAGAATGGAGCAGAACCTATCATGTAGACCCTGAATAGACCAAGCCACATTATAGCCTTTTGGACCAAACATTGACCTCAGGCCAATTTGAACAGCCCCTAGAAGTGGGATAGACCAGAACAGAGATGGCTACAGCAGCTAACTTGCCTGTTTTTGCTCCTCTTCTATTGCTTATAAGCAAAACTGAGGGATCTGAAAAAGCTAAAATGAAAAAGCTAGACTGTACCAAATTATAGTGGGCTGTAGAGCAACTCTCCTGCCAGATGGTCATATAACTTGGTATAACCACTTTGGAAAACGTGCGTTATCTACAAAAGCTCTACATACACATTCCTGATTGTTGTTAGTGCTGTCAAGTTGCTTCTGACTCCTAGTGACCCTGTGTACAGCAGAGCAGAATACTGCCTGGTCTTTTTGCACTGCTGCTTTTCATAGTGTTTTCATGGCCAATTTTTTCAGAAGTGGGTGGCCAGGTCCTTCTTCCTAGTCTGTGTTGGTCTGGAAGCTCCGCTGAAACCTGTCCACCGTGGGTGATCCTGCTGGTATTTGAAATACTGATGACATGGCTTTCAGCATCCCAGCAACACACAGCCGCCAGTATAACAACTAGCGGGTGGGTGGTCTGGTTCCCTGACTGGGAAACAAACCAGGGCTGCTGGGGTAAGAGCAGCGAATCTTAACCACTAGACCACCAGGCTGGCACATATCTCTTATGACCCAGCAATTTTTCTCCTAGCTGTATACCCAAAAGAAAAGGATATGTTTGTTTACCAAAAGACAGGTATGAGAATTTCATAGCAGCACTATTTTAATAGCCATAAATTAGAAACAACCCAAATGCTCATCAACAATAGAATAGATAAATAAATTATGACATTTCATACAATGGAACATTATAGAAATGAATAAACTACAACTTCACATAACATAGATAAATCATACAAACATAGTGTTGAGCAAAAGAAGCCAGATGCAGAGTGCATACTTTATCATTCCCTTCATATCAATTTCAAAAACAGGGAAAATAACCTATGGTGTTAGACATTAGGACAGAGTATATATTTTGTAGGGGGATAGTGACTGGAAGGGGGTCTGAGGAAGTTTTTGGGTTTCTGATAATGTTTTCCTAATCTGGGTGCTGATTACCAGATATGTTCACTTTATTTACTTTTATCAATCTGTACACATATAATTTATGCACTTTGTATGTATATTATCCTTCAATAAAACATTCACTCTCCCCCCGCAAACATGCTGTGGGGAGAACAGAGATGTAAAATTCTGCCCCTGCCATACAGACCGTGAATGTTCATTTAGAAAGGATCACAGAGGAAGAGGCACTGGAGTGGATTCTTGATGAAGGGCAGGGTTTAGGTGGCACGAGAGATGGGAGGGCGTTCCAAAATGGAGGAACTTTGTTCACCAAGAGTCCAGAGGTAGGAACGTGCAATATGAGTTTGGGAGACAGTGAGTTGATCACTTTAGCTGGAGTGGAAGGTGACTAGCTGAAGAGTTAAGACTGAATAGTTGTTTGGGGTCGGATTGTGGGCAGGATTCAAATGCCAGAGCTCAGAAGATGGGTGGCCCTTGACCCAGTGAGAGCCTGCAGATTTGTTTTGTTTTCTGTGCTTTGGTTCTTTGGATTTTTTTTCCAGTTTATCCCTAATGTTTAATATTTGGGGAAGTAACATAAAAATTCAGATTTCTGTAAACACTGGGATTGCATATTTTATTGTGAAAAATGAAGAATATTTGTGTTTAACATACAAAGTTTTTTTAGTGTGTATAGGGCTTTATTTTTCTGCCTGGCACCTGTAGGCATTTTTATTTGCAATTCTGCATTTGAGGAGCCAAATATTCATAAGTGCTTATATTAATCCATTTCAGAATTCTCCTCAGAGGCTTTTTGGATAATTTGAAATTAAAGAAATTATTTTATGAATTTTTATTTTTTTATTTTTATTTTTTTGGTGAGAAAGATTGGCCCTGAGCTAACACCTGTTGCCAACCTTCTTCTTTTTGCTTGAGGAAGATTGTCGCTGAGCTAACATCTGTGCCAGTCCTCCTCCATTTCGTATGTGGGATACTGCCACAGCATAGCTTGATGAGCGATGTGTAGGTCGGTGCACAGGATCCGAACCCATGAACCCCAGGCCGCTGAAACAGAATTCACGAACCTAACTACTACACCATGGGACCTGCCCCACAAAATTTTTTTATTTTTATGGCATACTTCACAGCATCTCAGAGCTTCTCAGGTTAACAGGAAAATATTTCATTTAGAATTTTAAGAATCTGTTGCAAATGACGAGAAATAATTTTCTTTTTCATTTTAGGTACCCCAGTAATTAAAGAAGATGAGGAAGAAGATAACTAACACCACGTTTTCTGCTTTATGTTAACTTATTTAAATGTCGTAAGAACAATAGATAAGTTTTGTATAATTGTCTATTTTAAAGATTCTGTGTGGGCAAAACATTCTTAAGATAAAACAAATCTCTCATTCTTATCTATTTTTTTCTTAACCTCTTCACTGTTCCTCCCCCAGAACGGTAACCCCAACTCTATATATTCTAGTCCTCTTCTTAGAAACTACAAACTTCCAATTTTTGTCTTCAGTCCCAATTATGTATTTCGTGGCCCCATCCACTGCAACGTGTATAGACCAGTCATTTTTAACAACAAAGGAACAAATGTGGTTCTTTATTCAGTTTGTTTAGCTTTCTTTCAGGCCAGACATTTAAATATATATACTTAACTTTTGAATCTGTAGACCATCTTTCCTGAAGGTCCATCTCCTTATGACTCAGAAGCACAAGTGTGTCATGCCTGTGGTTCAGAAGGCAGCATGGTGATGGGAAGTGTTCCTCTTAGAAATACAGCAGCAGCCCTGGAACCAAGACTCCCAAGTTCAGTTGGAAAAGTTATGGTGAAAAAAGGAAAATTAACATCTTAGAGGCCTTATAGCCCACGTTACATTTACCTATTTGTTTTTCCAAAAATGTGTGGATTGTCAACTGGAATTTAGGTTGCGTTTACATGTTTGGCCACTTGAGTCACTGTGCACAGTCAGTCATTCTGTGATTTAGGTCAGTGGTTAAAATGACTGTCATGATCATTCCTTTGACCAATACTGTGGCCATCTTACTCATGTGGACCTGACCTTAGGCACACTTTTTGGTTTATAGTTCCTTATGTGTTGTATGAGGAAATATATATAAGCAGTAGTTATATTCGAATTCCTAGCCTAAATGTTGGCCATTCATGTATGTCAAAATTTGCCCTAATAATTAACTTTGGTCTGTTGACCATCATGTTGGGAGAAGTGATTGTTATAAGGGTATAGAACTTAAAGACCGAATTTGGTACCTTTCAATAAATGAAATTTAGTATTTCAAAATATACTTTTAGAAAAGTTTTAAATTAAACAGCTCTTAAAATGGCTTATGTAAGTGGTTGTGAAGGGAAAAGAGAAGAGGTGTTTTCATTACAGGATCCCAGACAAATGGCAATTTTTTGAGGATTGCCTCCTCTGTAAAGCATTGTAGGTGATTTAGCCTCAAAATTGCAAAGCAATAGTTGGATGCAGAGCTTAGAATTTATCATATAAGAAAAAAAATTATTCTTGAAAAGTGCAAGATATGGCAGTCAGTAATGAGATGAAGCCCATAGCAGGCCCTGACGGAAGCGCTGATAGATTGCAGAAAGAAGTCAGAGGCCTCTGCCAGTACGTGCCTCAAGTCCCTCGGTCGGAGACGCTGATTCTTGTTTCCCTATTTTCTTGTATAAAGTCAAAGAGGGGAGTCATTTTTAAAAAGTGATTGCGTAAGTAGTCCTGAATTTCAGAAGTTCTTAGCTATCATTTAAGCAGGAATTACGTGCTTTCTCTGAGTCACTCTGATCAAAAGGGATCACTGCTTCGACAATCAATTCTAAATACAAACAACAGGAGGGAAAATTAGTCCCACACTTTTTAGCTTCCTTTCAACTCTTTCTTACAATCTGATAGGAAGAAATCTTTACTCTGACTGGCTTCTACATTCAAAGCTTCTGGGTATTTCTTTTGTGAGCCAGAGGCAATGAGCAGTGATGTTGAAGGCCCATAAGCTAAGAGAGAAGATGATCTTCTTTACTTGTAGTTTGCACTTCATCTAGTGGGCATCTAAGCCATATTGCTATATATGGGTATATTTTCTAAAAATTATTCTGGAAGTGAATATGGTAGTAGAGAATGGATGACTTCATATTGAATTTATTTGTAAAATGGCTTACAGTGTTGGTGTTTGTTTTTCCTGAATTCTGTAATATAGAAACTAATTTTCTTTCTCCTTGTTTCTTTTCTTTTCTTTTCCTTTTTTTTTTTTTTTTTTTGCTGAGGAAGATTAGCCCTGAGCTAACATCTGCTGCCAATCTTCCTCTTTTTTTGCTTGAGGAAGATTAGCCCTAAGCTAACATCTGTGCCAGTCTTCCTCCACTTTATATGTGGGTCACTATAGCATGGCTGACAAGTGGTGTAGATCTGTGCCTGGGATCCAAAGCCGTGAACCCAGGCCACCAAATTGGAGCACACTGAACTTTAACTACTACACCACGGGGCTGGCCTTTCTCCTTGTTTTTTGATATCTTTTAATTACTGGTAGGTCTCAGAGAAATATAAGGAGCTTGTCTGTGTTTATTTCACACAAAATTTATACTCAGTTCCACTCAGCAAATATTTGAATGACTTCTATGCGTCCATTTCTTGGTATTGAAGCCAGAATCCATGCCATTAGAAAATGGAAAATAGGGTATATGAAGAAGTTGAGAATATTCTCTCAAATCATTCCTTAAATCATCCTTTACTGCTGCAAATTTAACTGATATTAAATGCCTTTGTTTTATGCTTCTTGGATTAGATATTTGACCTACTTGGAATGGATTCTCTCCGTGCTCCTGGTTTAAAGCATTATGCCATTTTAATGGCTCGTTTAAATTTCTTCTATTTTTATAATGATGGTAGAGCTCTGGAGTCAGCCCAGTATTTTAATTTTTTACAGAAAATTTGATTTCATTTGGCCAAGGAATCAAACTTTTCTATGTTCCCTAACTCTAAGCTTATGGCTGTGTTACCTGGTGAGGCCTTGAAAGGTTTTTTTGTTCTCTGTTAATAGAAGTTTGTTCCTTTAAACCAGAATTTCTCAACCCTGGCACTGTTAACATTTTGGGCTGGATAATGTTCGGGGGGGGGGTGCTGTCCTGTGTATTAATAGAATGTTTAGCAGCATCTCTGGCTTCTACTCACGAGATGCCAGTAGAACATCTTCCCCAATTGTGACAACCAAAATGTCTTCAGACATTGCCATCTGTCCCCTGTGGCGGAGGAGTGAGAATAAATTCGCCTGTGGTTGAGAGCCAAGCCAGTGCTCTAAACCAGCATTCCTTTGTCCAGGTCCATTTGCCTCCACTCTGTAGCCATGTGCTACCTGAGTCGTTGTGTGAGAGAAGGGGATGTATTTAATAATCATGGATGGAAGGAGATGGTCACTAATGTTTCCCTTTTTTGTAGTGCTCATTTTAACAGCTTCCACATAACATTAGAATCTCAGGGCTGGAAGGTTCAACTTATTTTTTTCTCAACTTTTCTTTCTTAACATTCTTGTTTATCTTAGGACAGTGATTATTAACCTACCTCTCTCTTACTATCAACAGAATCTAATTTTATGATAGATTTTTCTTTGTCTCTAAAGTTTAACGTTTGGAGTGTACTTTAGAAAATGGGTCATCATTCTTCAAGTGCTCATTCATTGTCCAATAATGCATGTAAATTTGCAGACTGTAGCCATCGTTAAATATTAAAAAATACTGTATAAAATTTAGTCATCATATATGAAAGTTAGCTGGTGTAGACACCAATTTTTTATGTGATCGGAAGTATGTCTGGTCATGATAACTGGTCAATAACTTGATATGGTTAGTGGATCCATTCCACAAATAGAGGTGGTGTAAGACACTTAAATGTGGTTCCTGGGTGGAAAGAGAAATTTTGACTTGAATAGGTACTTCTTCTGATACCTTTTACCGGTGGTCTGAAGTAGAATAAGGAGAAATAAGAAGATACTCTTAATTGTTGACTTATTCTCAGAATTGGTGACGGGTAAGTAGAGTTGAAGGTAGTTATCTTTGTGGCCCAGAATCTTCCACTTGGATTTTTCTTAGGGCTAAATAGAAAAAGTGTAGGGCCTAGGAAGGTTGGATTTAACCATTAAAAAAATTAGGAGGAAATGTCAAAGTATCAATCATGAGTAGTTAGTGTCTCTCACTGCAGTCTGACTGTCCTTTCACAAAGACCTTACATCATGAGTATTGGTAAGGGGAGAAGACTAACTGCTGACCTGAAAGTTATCCTTCATCAGAAATTAATTCCTTTGGCACCTATTTTCTTTATTTGGGCTGCTTAGTGTGTCTGTAAATAATTAAATATAAACCAAGATTCAGTATAGCAGAGTTGGTGCTTCTGACAAAGCTAACTTGACCATATTCCTTTGTCTTCACTCTAGCATGAGGCTTTTTGCTTAAACCATAAAATAGGTGCAATTAAAAAAAATTAAGGATGTTTTAAAAAGAAATCACTAAACTTTTAGAAACCCCTCATCTATGTCTCTATTCCTGTCTTTTTATAAACCAGTGACTGCAAAGGAAGAAAACTGAAAGGAAAAACTAGACTCTTACCTTTTTCTGACCTAAGATAAATTTTCACCTGACACTTGCAGAAGTCATAACTGGATCCTAGTTCATTTCCCATATCGGGTGGGTTAGAGGAGAACCAGCCAACCAAATTATGATCTAGCAAATTTAACAAGGGGTGGGGAAGAGTAAACTATTTTTTCAGTAGATTTGCACTTTAAAATTATGAACTGGATGTTGGTGGAAAGTACTCCCAAAGGGAAGTTGGGTAAACACCTAGCCTGCGTGTGGATGTTAGAGAACCAAACCTCATCCTTGCTCCTTCTAAGCCCTCCTGAGCGGTAGTTGTCTGTTGACATCATCAGAGTCAGGATTTCCCTATTTCTCTACTTGGTGTCATCTTCCATGTCTGCTGTATAGACAGGCATGCCTCTGGGGGACGTGTCAAATAGAATTCTACTCGGAATAGAAACTTTGTGAGTTATCTTTCCCATGTCTAGATTTTTAAAATTAATTGATGTTGGCTAAATTAAGTTGTGGCTAATGTTATGAGGGTGGGACGTTCTTTGCTTCTTTGGTCAGCAGGGTACCTGCCTCTGAGGTGCTATTGCCTAGAGGGATCGATCCCATCAAAAGACTGGTGAGTTGGTAGCTGTGGAGAACATACAGATAGCAGCTCCTTCTCCCTGGCTGTCAGTCATGATCATGAGCATCATTCCAGAATCTTTGGCTTCTAGAACCAACTCCATTCTGAAGAACATTTTAACATCTATTAATACTTTGGTAATAATCTTTTATATGCAGGAATTTTGTAGCATGACTTTATGACTAAACTTATTGTGTTAAATTATTTAGAAATGTTGTTTCTGAATGTTATTTTGTGAGACTTGTTTTAAAATAGTAATAAATTGCTATTTTATAAAAAAATTAGTTTGTCTCTCTTTTCATTACATGACCATTAGTTTTAGCTAACAGAGCAACTACATGAACTTCCAATGATATTCCCAGTTCTAAAGAAATTCTGTCTTTGAATGACATATTCCACACAGGTTGTGTGTGTGAGAGAGAGTGACTCATTGCTTTATGCTAAATTTGTTTTTCAGATGTTCACTACCATTGGTAATCTCGTCTCTTGGGTTTGTCAGTCTTTCCTAGAAGCTCTCTGGGCACCGTTTCAAATGATTAGGATCCTGGAAAGAGTGCTTCCAGGGACAGCAAGTTACTACTGCACTTGGCCATTCCTCATCCTCTCCTTACTTCCGGAAGAGTACAGGATTAAGGTTGGCTGATAGGCCCTTGATTTGTGGTCTGGAATAACCTGACGTTGGCGAGCCCCTTTATGATACACAAGAAACAGGAAGAACCGGGCAACAGCAGTAAAATTACACATTTTCCCAGCACTTATTCTGTGCTATCAGCCAAATGTAACTTTGGTCACAGAAAGGAAATTTAGTGGTTTCTACTTCTCTATTCCACAGTTCTTTGGTTATGAAGATATGTTTCTTGCTTCTGTCCTCCTTTAAAACGCAGATTTTAATTACTGAGCCTATAAAGAGAAAACCTTAATTCAGTTTATAAATAGCTCATTATTCTTTTTAGTTCATTGTTTTCTAGAACAAGGAATGGACATCGAGAATCTTGACATTGTTTTATACCATATATACGTACTGTATTAAATATATATGTATGTATATGTAGATATATACAATTGTTATATATAATGAAAGAATCGTAAGTGATGCCACTTCCTCCTAAAATGCAATCAACTCCGCAGCTATAAGAAGAATGTATATCCCTATGTACAGACATAGAAGGATGCCCATAACATATTGGGTGACAAAATGAAGAACCCGCTATTTTTGTTATGAATGTAATATGTATGTGTGTGGAGTGGGAGTGTGTACATATACGTGTGGCTGGTTGGTGTGTGGCACCAGTGGGAGCGTGTATGTATGTGTGTGGAGAAATAAAAATGTATGGTAGGGGCAGGAGACTGTGGCAGTGTGTGTGGTGAGAGGAGGGAGTGCTGTGGGTAAGCTGGGAGTGAATGTGTGAAGACAGGATTGTGAGACGTGAGGGGAGTGTGTGTGTACCCAGCACAATGCCACTGGGAATGGAGGGGGAATGGGGACATGTTTATGGGGGAAACTGAGGATTTGCATATCTGTTGTGGGGGTCACACATGAGGAGATGTGTGTATTGAGAGAAGAGTGTGAGGGAGGAACAGCCAAGGAATGTGAGGACATGAATGAGTGTACAGAAAAATCTGTTAGAACATATACCAATATTAGCCTTTATATATACATTTTTTACCTTACGATTATTACATAGGTCAGCTATAATTTTAAAGCCTTGTTACTGGGGGAACCCCACTGAACTCATGTTCATGTGATCACTTCTGGATTTACTGGAGTCTCGAGAGGGACATCTTCAGTCACTAAATCTCTGCAGCCAAATAAACGTTTTTAAGCCACATTTCCCTTTTTATATCCTCTTGATATGAAAGGGCTGCTGTAAAACTGAAACACTCATTTCACAGATAATGAGTATTATTCCTGCATGTAAACAAACATTTTCAGCTGAAAAGGGACCTAAAGGGGAGAAAAAGCATAACTATATAACCTCCTAAACCCCATTTCAGGATTTTCTAACATGTTAGAGTAAGTTAATATTCACTTATGTTTATTTAGCCTTCTAACATTTGCCTGGTAGAACACACACAATTGAACACATTAAAAGGTATTGCAATTGAAACTTTCATAGTATGATATAAAGCTTAAAGATAAAATAATTGAGGTCTGATTTTTTAAGTAACAGGGGAGGTCTTCCTAAGAAAACAGAATACAGATCTTAATTACACTGAAATTTTTTATACGTGTCAGAAAAATGAGAAGACAATAGAATTTTTAAAATATTTTTATTCATATACATGTATTTGATAACTTCAAATTTAGAACACTTGGAATCAGTATGAACAAGGAGAACTATTCAGTGACAAAGATTTGAAATGGGGGAATGGATACTGTAACTGGTTCATATTAACCTCCCCATGCGATTTATACCTGTATCTTGAACAGTGAAAAATTCTGATTTACACAGCCCTATAATTACAGTATTTTTCTAACACCCCATTTCATAGTCTCAGAATACTTTTGAATTAAACTGATCCAGATGTTTAAAGATGAAAAATAAGAAATTTGCACTATAAAGTTGAATAATATCTAATTCACATTTCTTTCCATTAACATAAATCAGGTACAATTTACAGTGAACACAAAAACTATTCACGATATTAGTAACAAACAACAGTTCACATTTTTACTGAACACTTCTTGCATTAGTCAGGCCCTACGCTAAACGTCTGAACATGCAATTTCACATTTAATTAACCTTGATAGGAAGTGTCACAAGTTCACGTTTTTCACAACTGATGATGATGCTACTTTGACAGCTTGCACTGAGCACTTGTGTCCAAGCCTTTGCCTGGAATTATAGCTAGCATGACTCCCTTGTAGCAGCTCAGGGTGTTCACGCGCACAATTTTACCACTGTAACATAAATATGAAGGCCTGACTTCTCCCCAGAAAACAGAACACGCCTTAGTCTTTACTAAGAGACACCCCTATAAGACAGCACAGAGACAAGGAAAGCAGCTGTGATCTAGGTCTGCACGGACGCCCCGTTCCCCGGGACTCAGAAGTGGCCCTCCAGGCCTAACTGCAGGAGGGCGGCCTCGGCCTCCTCCTCCTCCTCCTTGGCCTCCTCCTCGCGGATCTGCACCAGCAACTGAAAGAGGTTAGGGGCCGGCCCTTCCGCAGCCCCGGTCAGCCACAGCTGCCTTCGGATGGCCCCGCTGTGGTTGGCCCCGGCAATGACCTGCTCCAGACGGGCCTGGTTCACGTTATCTTTATCTATGGCCCCCTTCTCCACCACCTTCTGCAGCAGAGGCTCCAGACGAATGACATAAGCAGATAACTTTTCTCCCGGGTTCTGGTAAGTGTTCAGAAATCTGACCTGCGCGTCCCTAGAGCTCTCGACGCTCCCAAACACCTGCTCCAGCGCCTTCAGGCATTCAGCGGTGGTTATCGCAGGGTTGTTAGTCTTGAGGATGCGGATGACATCAGCGGCGGGGCCTCTAAGACTCTCCATCAACCGCCGCCTCTTTTCTAAATCGGACACCTGCCACTCCTCTATGACCTCATTAGTGTGCTCCAGCCAGGGATCAAAGGTCTCCTCCCCAGGCCCCGGGATGTCCCTCCCTGAGAACAGCGTCAGCTTCTTGTACCATATGGACTCAACAAGAGGCTGAATAACATTATCCAAAATATAATTTAACATCTCTGCTGGCATATCTGGGCCTGGGGCCGGAGCGGGGTTCTGAAACCCTAGGACACGGGCAACATCTTGCACGGTCCACCCCTCTCTCGCTAGGAAGAGGTGTAACCTTTCTAAAAATTCAGCATCGGAAGTCGGGGGCTTAAAGACCACTTTCCAGACGCCCCCCTTACCCGGCATCTCCCTGGGGATCGCGGCGTAATCGATAGCGCCAGTGAGCTCTAACAAGGCTGCCTTCGCATTCTCTTCCCTCCAGAACATTCTCCCAAGCACTCGATAGGGCACCTGGGGCATCGCAGCCTGGAGGGTCTCTTCGATTTCAGCCTCATCACAGTTCACGGGGATCCCCCAGACCAGCAGCGCTCTCTGGGAGTTCACATCCATGCCCCTGCACCAGTCTTCCAACAGTGTCATCGCCATTTTCCCAACTATCAAGGACCCCAATTTTACAAAAACGAATTCGCCTATGGCTCTCCTGCTCAAGGACTGAGGACGACAGCAGACACTCTCCCCCAGTATGCCCGCGGGAGGCAAGCTTTAAGCAATCACCACAAACGACCCCGGAGTCCTGGTCTCGTCCTCTCGCCGTCCCCCAAAGTCAGTCCGTCGGCGAGTTCTCGGAGCGAAGCCTCGGGGATGCTCTGTCCGTCAGTCACTCAGCCGCCGCCATCTTGCGTCTGCGGCCGGGGTCCTCTGCCCGCGCGGGCAGGCCGTCGCGTCGCCGAGGCGAAGGCGAGGAGCGCGGGTGGCCGGCGAAGGCAGGAGGCGCCGGGAGCGGTCGCGGGGCGTGGCCGCCTCCTCTCCGCAGCCGGGGCCGCGCTCGCTGCTGCTCCCGGAGTCGATGGGGCGTTCGCGGTCGGAGCCGGGCCTCCAGGCGGGCGCGGAGCGGCTGCTTCGCAGGCGAGGACCGTGGCGCCCCCGCAGGGAGAACTGCCCTGATGTGCAGCGGTGGCGGCGGGGCCAGCCCGCGCGAGGCTTCTTCCCGGGTGCAGGGACCTCTCTGGGCGGCGAGGACACCGAGGACTGAGGACACAGGCGGAGGCGCGAGAAGGACGTGGAAGCGAGGCGAGGGCGGGCACGGGCGGCCGTGCGCGCGGGCCGCGGTGGGCTGGCGGGGCTCGGCGGCGGGCTTCTCGGACCCGCTGCCAGCCGAGGCGGTACTGCCGCAGTGGGGGCGGGGCCAGCCGGGTGAGCGGCATCCGCCCCGCCTCCGCGGCCCGGCCTGCGGGAGCGTAGCCATGGCAACGGTGGCCCAGACGACGCGAGCTCCGCGCGCTCCGGCGGCCCGCGGGGGTCAAGCGGTTGCCATGGTGCCAGCCGGGGGCTGTGGGCACTGGTTTGTTTGACGGCGCATTTCATTTTCCAGAGTTTTTGTTTTTTCTTTTAACAAAACACCATGTTTAAAAGACAATAATATAATTCTGCAGTGGATTAAGATGATATTGTTGAAAATGCGTCCGTCAAGGCAGTCTTGTCTATTCCTGTCGCTCATTCAACCAGCCAATGCCACATATGAAACTACCCTCTTCAGCAGCGCGGCTTCCCTGGGCCACCTGATCGCATTCTGCACCCTCCATATTTCATCCCAATGAAACAAAAACGATGGAAGTGTGCCATTTACATGTTTTTGTGTGAAACACTGAGTGGAGACTTTTTCTTGTCCAAAATTTTGTAAAAAGATCTATTCAGTAATCTTTGTTGCCAGGCAAATGCTAGTTTGCTGTTTCCTCTGTCCTAGCATCATTGACAATGGACTGATAAAACAGAACCCTTACAGTTCAAAAATGTTGAGTAATCCCCTGCAAGCAAAACCAGGCCTACCTCGGTCAAGCCCAGATGGTGAAAATCTCCCCAAAGAACACAGCACTCAACTCTGAATTTTTAAAACCTTATTTAATAAAAGGTTTAAAGATACAGAAGAACATTCAAAAGTAAATAAGTTACATAGGTACATTACAATCACATCAGCAAGATTTTCTTTAGTGTATTAATTTTTTTATAAAAAGCACACAAAAAATAAAATCTTCAGTCTGGTCTATCACAACTGTACAGCAAAAGAGGTAATATTTATATATATGTACACTATTTTAATATGTAACAGTCTTTAAAAAAGGGTGCCACAGGCAACAAACACACAAAAGGCAGTGTCTGATTTTTTTTCAAAATAAAAGGAATATACTTATTTATATGCTATTAAAATATTTGTACAATAATTACAGACTGTCAAGGCTGTTCCTGTGCTCTGTCCCCTCCAACAAGGCCCTCAACTTAGAGAGAAATGAGGAAAAGGAGAAACAGCTGCAAATTGTTAGTTAGAGGCAAATATTAACACAGCAAAATATGGGGAGGACATACAATTGTTTTATAAAAATATGCATACTTGCTGTAAACCTAAGGAGTTAGGCTCGCCAGTCTGGTAATAAATACCATCTGAGAAAAGTGAGTCCCAGTGGAAACATTTAAACACTGAGGCTTGAGCATGTATTGTATTCCTCCTTCATCTTAACATCTGGCACATAAGAAAGAGGTTAGGTCACTGAGGCAGTTAAATATAGGGGATCCCTTTAGACATAAGCAGCGCACGACCTCTGTGCCAGGGGTGGAGGTGGGGTGGCAGAAGGGGTGGGTGTACCTTAGCTGTGAGGGGGGCTGCTGAAGGCATGGAGGACAGTGCTGAAGCCCTGTCTCCTTGGGTGGGCAAGAGACCTCAGAAATGGTCTGGAACACAGGCACTAGGTTAGTTTCATGCCCTTAGCTGAGTGTAATGGAGGCTGGGAGATGGATATGTGAGATGACGTGGGGAGGATATTATAAAGCCGGAGCTTTGTTTGTCATTTAACTTCTTAACGCAAAGAGCTCTGAATAGAATAAAAAAGAAAATGAAAAAACGAAAGATGAGCCCAATGTGTTCACAGGGAGAAAGCACCATAAAAGATATACCTCTGCCAGCTTCTACGGCTGCACCTACTTTATTGGCAGGGCACTTGCCACAATTGCATCTGCCCTCTAAGCATTTTAACTTTCACGTTGCATTCTAGATATAAATCCATCCTGGAGCATGAACCCTTCTAAAATGCGGTGTCTTGTGGGATTAATACAGAGAGGTACCATCTTGATTTTCTCCACCTACATTCACCTGGTCTGGTCTCCGTGAGCTTAGAAGAGGAGAGTCACTCTGGACGAAGGAGGTTTCTGTTCCCACATGTCCATAAAGGGGCCTGGAACTAAATACGGTTTAAACAGAAAAAACCTTGGGAAACATAAGTAGCACTTTGGGGAGAAGCTGTGAAGGCACTCGTATTACACAAGTGATTTAGAAGAGAGCCTAAATTTGCTACCCTCCTGTTTCTGGAGGGCATATCAGATTTTTGCAATTTTGGGACATTGAAATTGTAGAAGCCTATGGAGGAAACTAACTGGGAAGTTGGAGATCCAGGAGTCTGGGGGGAGAATATTGTTATTCCCATAGCTGGAGTCCTATAGAACCATATTAATGCATAAATGAATGCTGAAAGATACCTGATAGTGCATAGTTTAGAAACAAAACTCCCTCCCCGCTCCCAGCTCCCGCCATGATGCCTTCAGGCTATCTCATAGGGAGCGGAAGGAATACTTTTTGGCTCCTTCCTAACATGTTGACCTGTCATAGACTTGCATTCACTTAGAACTTCTTTTACACAACAGACCCAAAAAAATAGCCCTCCTATGGGACTGGCAAGTGAAGGGGCCTCTAGAACCTTTCAGCCCTTTCACTTCAGTGACTCCACACCAAACACGGCTTCTTCAAGACAGAAACAAAACCAGAATCCTGGCTTCCAGCCAATCCTCTCAGGCAATTTGAAAGTACAGCCAGAGAAAAGGTAGCAACAAGAACTGCCTTTGCTCTCCCTTGTTCCTGCCCATCTCTGTGTGGCTTTGGTGACACCTTCCACCTTTCAGTGCTACTGTCATTCCCACTGGCAAGTTTCCAGAGCAGTGAGGCGAGGGACCTTAGGGTCTGGAAAATCGGGGGATGGGGCGGATGCCAAGAAGGTGCCTTGTTTTGGGATAAATGCACTTGGGCCTCTGGAAAGCAGGAAGCCCCTGGTCCCTGAGAGGATGTTAAAAATTAAATATTAAGAATAAATAAATAGCTCCCAAATGACACAAGTCAAGGAATGAAGGCTCCTGTCCAATCTGGTTAGGAGACCTCCCCCTCCCAGGGAAGGATCCAGAAATCTCCAGCATGCAAGACTGGGGGCTAGGCTGTGGATGTCAGCGCTAGAACAGGTGAAGTGAGGTTAGGTTGCAGCTGCCAAGGGCAGGACAGAGGCCGGCAGGGAACTTGCACCAAGGAGGAGCGGGATGGGCCTAGGCTAAGCTCCCTTAGCAGCCT
The DNA here is from genome assembly GCF_021613505.1 of Equus quagga. NCBI lineage: Eukaryota > Metazoa > Chordata > Mammalia > Perissodactyla > Equidae > Equus > Equus quagga. The sequence continues at coordinate 18,169,252 of NC_060286.1, forward strand.
CCAGGGCCCAAAGGTATTTGGTAAAAAGGTGGGAAGCAGGAAGAGCCAAGGCTTATCAAAAGCTCCCTCAGGCCTAGCCCTGCAGCCTCGTCCTCTGCATCGGTCCCTTCCCTCTGGCAGGCTGAGAGCTTGGAGGGGAACACTGGCCTCTTCCCCTAACATCTGAGAAAACTTTCTAGCCCCAGCAGGCTGCTAGCAAGCAGCAAAGGGACAGGCAGCTGTCCTCAGCCTTTCTCCCTCCGGGCATTCTCACAGCCTCCCTCCCAGGGAGGAGGTGGGCTCTCTGAGGACAGGGTCACTAGAGCAGCTTAGGCCTGCACATTGTCACGCAGGGGACAGCTCAGTGCCAGGCTAAGCTCCCCCTCAGAGATGGCCACCCAAGTCCCTCCAAGGGAGTCTCTTTTTCCGGGGCTTGGGGCAGGGCCTGTGTAGCCTTTCAGGTCCTCTGGGGAGGGGGACTAATGCTGCAAGCGAGGGGGGGCGGGGGTAGGCGGGGGGTGGGGGGGTGAGCTTGTGCTTGGCTCTCCATGGTGACCGAGGGGAGCAGGAGGAACAAAGAGGAAATGAAGAGACTGCGCGGCAGCACAGGTCCAGCGGTGGCAGCGGCTGGAGCCCCTCCGGAGGGGCAGCCCCCGCGAGCAGGGACTCTCACAGTTTCGGGAAAGCATGAGGACAACTTCCGACAGACTGAATGCAAAGAGAACTGGATCCTGCAGCCCTTAACACTGCTCCCGGGGCCTTTATAAATAAACGAGCCGTTTATTTTATTGTCTTATTTGTTTTGCAGAGACAAGTCCACGCGATCTCTCCTCTCTCCCTCTGGAGGTCGTGGGGTGCTCGCAGACGCTTTGGCAGGCTGGTGCGGGGAGGGCCGGGCCGGAGGAGGGCCGCCCTGGCTCCCCAAGCCCGGGACCTCAGCCCCTCTCGCCCGCGCTCTCCTCCCGCAGGGCCGACGGGTGTGGGGAGGCGGCGGCGGCAGTCGCCGCTGCGGCCGCGGCCTCTTTCTCCTTCAGCCTCAGCGCCGCGGCCTTCTTCTCCTGCTCCGCGTGGCTCTTCATGTGGGCGCTGCGGCTCTTCACCTTGTAAAACACCCTAGAGCCGGGCAGGAGAGGCTCAAGTAAGAGCTCCGTCCCCACCACCGCGCCACGTGGGTCCTCCCCCATCTCACCCCCGCAACTAAGGGATGGATGGGCTCTTGATTCAGTGCCATCCTTCCCCTTCTAAATGCTGCCAAGTGACATCACTGCCCTGGAAATCCTCTGAGCCAATCAGAAGACAGGGCGAAAGCTCAGACTACCTCCTACTTCTCCCCCAGAACTGCCATCTGCCCCACCCCAACTTCCAACCGCGCAACCCTGTTAGGTCCCTATGGAGACAGGGCCTGCCATCTTACCTGCCACATTTTTTACAAGGGAAAGTGTTCTCCTGATTCTGCGTCTTATTAAATGTCTCTGTTTTTTTCTTCTTCTCTGAAAAAGGTAGTGCCCTTCGTGACTTCCCTGCCCCCTCCCTCGGCTTCTCCAAGACCTGGCCACCAGCAGACCCAGGGGCGTTGGACTCATGGCTTCGCAGGATGAGGATGTCATTGGCCTGGAGAGGATCAAACAAGGAGAGTTCAGAGATTCGGGGAAGAGAGGATCTTGAATTCTGGAATCTCAAGGAACAGAGGGCCCTTAAAGGTCATACACTCATGCCAAATGGTCCCCTAGCATCCACTTGAATCCTTCTAGTGACAAGGCACTCACTGCCTTCTCCGCAGCCCAGTCTGTCTTTGGCCAGCTCTATCTTTACAAAGCTGCGAGTACAGTGATTCTGTGGGACAGGCCTAGCTGCTATAGGACTTCTCCGTGAGTCTGACAGGGGATCTCGATGTCTCAATTAATGACACATGCGTTCATGTTTTCAGTCCATTCATGCCTTCATTCCATAAATGAGATTCAACTCCATGTGATGTGTCAGGTGTTGGGGACAGAGGTGACAGACAGGAACCCCTGCCCTCAGAGAGCTCCAAGTCTAGTGGAAGGGATAACACATGTCTGCAGCTAGCTCATGACAACATGAGCCAGGCATGGGAAACGCCAAGCAGGTGCCAGAGAGCAGAGGACACCAGGAGCAGACCCGGAGAGGTGTTGCTCAGGGTATGGGAACCATGGGCCTCAGGTTAGGGGAGCCCCAGATGACCGTTAGAAGTCATCAGTATGTGCACTGGGTCGGCTCTCACAGGAAAATGTTCACAGAAGTCAGAATTCGATCGAGCATGTATACAGAGCACAGCTCTTGGAGAAGGAACACAGCCAAGGCTAAGAAGGGAGCAAACAGCTATGTGTCTGCAGTCTGTCGGGGTGTTCCTGTAAGCATAAGCGTACGATACACATGACTCTCATGGTAGTTCTTCAACAGACCCTTCCATCCCCTCCCTCTCTTGGGGGAACTCTCTCCAAGAAGGAACAGCTCTGGCCGGTATGTCTTGCTTCTTGGCCTGTGATACGGGCAGAGCACTGTACATGTGTAAGGAGCTATTATTGTTATTCCCATTGTCTCAGCTCAGTTTCAGACATTCTTGTCAGGGACACAGCTCTCTTAGGGGGAGCCCTGCCTGAGCTTCAATGTCCCACACACCTTCTGGGTTTTCACAAATCCTTTCTCCTCTGAGCCTCAGATACAGAAGGGGTATGGTATAAAAATTAACAACAGACTCTGCAGTCAGGCTGCTAATAGCTATCTTATCTTGGACCTCAATTTCCTCATCTGTAAAATGAGAATAATGACAGGAACTACCACATAGGGTTATGAGGATTAAGAGTTAACAGCATAAGGTGTTTAGTACATTTCCTGCTGTTATGATGATGATCATCCTCATCATGTTCCTGCTCTGCCCTCCCTCTCGCACCCCCAGGCCCAGCTCCAGCCCTCCTCCTGGCCCTGGGCTCCCATACTGGAAGTCACACTTACCGACTCATTGGCCTGTAGTGTCTGTGTGGCTTTGACAGCCGCTGCCCTCCGGCTTCGCTCTCGCCCCTCTTCCTGCTCCCCTTTCTCCTGGATCTCTGGCACCTCTTCCTCCCCCTCCTTCCTGGTCTCCTTTACTTCCCTTTTGGGCTCCAGCCTCTCTTCACTTGGGGACTCTCTTCTGGGAGGAGGCACCCTTGGGAACTTCTGGGAAGTCTATGGGGGACAAGAATGAGGGCAGTGAGCCTAGAGCTCAGTCACACAGCTGCAGTGCACGGACTCTGCTCACTGGCCCCTGCTAGTCCTGCCTGCCTGGCCTGGCCCAGTGCGGCCTCCTGTGCTATGACTCATACTGATTCCACACCCTCCCACAGCTGGTCTGCCTGGGAAAGGAGAGAGTCTGGAGGCCCAGGAGCCCTCAGGATGAGACCAAGCACTTGAAATCAAGCTGGGGCAGAGAGGGAGCATGCCAGTCCCTCCCCACAGGCCACCTGTCCTCCTGGATATGTCCAGGAGACATGTCTTTGGCAGGGTGGTCTGGTGGAGCCAGGCAGCAGCCTTGAGCTCCATTCTAAACTATCTTTCTATTGCTTTCTATTTCTCCACCCCCTTCCCATCTGCAAAATGAGGACCAGACCACTCCCTGTCTTAGAGTAGCATGTCACCAAGTATAGACTTGAAACCCCAAGGTGATGTTAGGTGGATACATGGACACAGAATTAAACAACATTCTCTATCAATCCTGATTATATCAAGGACAAAGTCTCAAGTTGGCGTGAATGTGTCTTTTACCCTTTTCTAGACTGAACGAGAGAGATCAGGCCTCAGTCTCAGAGCCTTGGCAGATAACAGTATCTACCTTGAATTTAATAACATTGTTTGGTTTTCATATATATTTATTTTTACCGGTACCTTCTATGGCAAGCAATACTGGTTTTCTATTTATGATTATGACATAAAGCTTCTCTTCTGGGTAAAAAATGGGTTAACTTAAAACAAATATTAAGTAATAGCACAAGTGGTATATGGACATAACAAAAATAATGATGGTGATGTGATAGGCTACAGATACAGCAGAATTCATAACAGTCATACAAGAATGACTGGAGTTTGGGAAACAGTGTTGGAGGTCTGCTATGAGGGAACAGTAAGATGACGCTGGTGCGAATATTGTGGGAAACTTCCCACAATGTTCTGCATCAAGACCATGTACGATCACTGTGACAGTGGCAGATAAAGAAGAGTACTTGAAGATCCAGGGCCAGTGCCCAGGACATCAGCTCCCTGGGGCTGTCAGGGGCACTGCCTTGTCTTTGCCCTCCAGGGACTCTCAGAGAGCTTGGCCTCAGGCTCCCAGCTCACCCTGGCCTCAGAACCAGCCCAGGCTCTAAGCAGCTGAAGTTGGGAAGGGAGTCACCTTAATATCCACTTCAACCTCTTCCTGGGCTGACTTCTCATCACTTGTATCCACATCCCCGAAAGTTAGCGTCCCATTGCGGCCAATTTTCACCTGCTTCTTGTAGGTGTAGTAGAACTCCACGCACTGGGCCACGGTCTTGGTCTGGATCTGGTTTGAAGCCAAAACTGAGGTGAGTTCCTGGTTCAGCTCGCCTGCCTGAGAATACTCCAGCCTTTCCCGTCCCTGCAAATCCCCCCTTAACCTTAGCAAACACTCAACCCAATAAGCCCAGGAAACACAAGCATTTCTCCAGTGCCTGCTCTGCACAAACCACTGACAAATTCAGTGAAGCAATGCTTCAGCACTATTTAAAAAACCTAAAAACCACACTTGGAGCCACTGGCGAGACTTGACTATGGATTGCATATTAGAGAGCATTACTGTATCGGTTTAAATTTTTCTTTTTTTTTTTTTTAAAGATTTTATTTTTCCTTTTTCCACCCAAAGCCCCCCCAGTAAATAGTTGTATATATTTTTTGTTGTGGGTTCTTCCAGCTGTGGCATGTGGGACACCGCCCCAGCATGGCCTGACGAGCCGTGCCACATCTGCACCCAGGATCTGAACCAGCGAAACCCTGGGCCACCAAAGCAGAGCGCGCGAACTTAAACCAATCAGCCACAGGGCTGGCCCCTTTGGTCTAAATTTCCTGGGTAATGAGGTTTTGTGGGAGAATATCCTTGTTTTTAGGAGATATTTGGGTCAAAGGTCATGATGTCTGTAACTTACTTTTAATGATTAGTTAAAACAGAGAGGCACTATAGGTGTGTGTATAAGTTTATATAGAGACAGAGAGAAAAAGCAAATGTGGCATATGTTAACAATTGGTAAATCTAAGCGAGGCATATATGGGTGTTCATCACACTATTCTTTCAATTTCTCTTTAAGTTTGAAATTTTTTCAAAATAAAAAGTTAAAGAGGAAAATGGACACCAGCCACACTCAAACCAGTCTAGACCTGGCAACACAGACTGTCTTCATCAATCCAGGCAGACAATTTCATTCCTCTGCAGGGAGTGGTGACGGACAAGTGAAGATAAAGAAACATAAAATGGTCCTATGTCAGGGAGGAACTCAAGGGAAACTAATAAGAAAGCCCTGGAAAACCTGAAGAGGAAGCAGGAGGCCAAAGTCTTATTCCTAACTCTGCCACTCTACGGCTGTGACCTTAGGCAAGTTTCTTTGTGTGTAAATAGTGAGTGGGGTAAGACTAGCCCATCTCCAAGGGCCGCCCCCACTCTGAAATCCTAGCCCGGCCGTTTCAGAAATCCATTTGGCCACCAGGTTTAGTTTCTGGACTACTTTCCCATACACAGAGGCTGTTTTCTCGGATTCCCCCCGCTCCCCCCAGGCTCCCAGACTGCTCAGCAACTGCTGGGCTGCACTGGGAGCCAAGAGGTCCTGTTCACAGAGTGCAGAGGTCAGTGAGGGTCGTCACTGCCTGAGGAGGAAACAGATATGCTTCATCCCACAGGAATGGCCAAGTCATAAATTCACTAATTAGATCCTGTTTACACTTTTACTGTCAATGCTCTCTGATCATCTGTTTGAGTGACTAATGGTCTGCTCTTTTCATTAAGGCATTAGGGGTGCCTCAGTGAATTTCACAAGCATGTACTTCCTGGCAGTATTGCCCAATCAGGGAACCCAGCAAACGACTATCCTCACAACAGAGCCCTTGTAAGAGAACTCATCAGTACTTTCTCCAGTCCCCAGGGCCATCCCTAGCACAATCTACAATCCCAGGAGGAAAGAGCACATTCTTGGAAGCCCTTTTCCCTCAGCAGTCTACACAACTTACTCTCCCCATAGCCCAGATTTTGTGAGACTGGTGGAAAGACACAAGTCTGTAGATTAGCAAAGCACTCTACTCTCCCAGAAGGACCTGGGGAGAGGACAGAAGTCTCGGAGAACTAGGCTTGGGCCTCGTCTGCTTGGTCAGCTGAGTTACTGGAAGGAAGCCCTGGGCCTGACAGGAACCGGGCACAGCCCCACACACATCACTTACAGTCACTTGCTCGCTCTCAGTTCCCCTCATCTTAGAGTGACCTCTCCTCTCACATACTGACCATGGCTTCTGAAGTACCCAGCCCCTTGGGGGATGGCTCACTCTGCCTGCAGCCCTCCTTCTCTTCTTGTTCTCCCTTTGGCAAGTCACTATTTTAAGATTGACGCCACTGGGTCTGGTACCCACTCAGGCCTCCCTCTGAACTGAGACCCCAGAGCATGGCCACGTTACCCTACAGTGAGGGAAGGAGGCTTGGAACCAAGGTGGAGAAAAGGCATGATCTTTTCCCCTGCTCATTTGGTGTAGAATATTGTCTCTGAGGCTACTTAGTGGCACTGACCTAACCGCTTTCTAAGAGGGCTTGGTAAGCAACTGCAGGGCCACTGGCAGAGGGAGCCCCAAATCATGCCGGCAGCTCCCGCCCTTCACTTGCCCCTGAAACAGAGCCCCAGCTCACCAGCTTCTGCACCAGGAAGAAATCCTTCTTGTAGATGGCAATGCCCTTGTTGAACAGCTTCTTCTCAGCCATCTTCCACTGGTCAGAGCCTGCAGGGCAAGGTGGGACTGTGAGCACTGCGAGGGCAATGCTGCCCGGCAGGAGAGTGGGAGGCATCCATCCACAGTCTCTGCAGGCACTCAGAGCTGGCTCCACATCCTGCTCCTGCCACCCACTAGCCATGCTGCTCAGCCTCTGAGCCTCGCTCTCCGCACTTGTGAAACAGGAACTAACAACGGGAGCCACCTCACCAACTGTGGTGTGGACTAAGTGAGATCACACGTTTGGGACCCTCGGTGCTCTGCCTGACACAGATGACACGTACCACTCAACAGGTGTCAATAAGTGGCTGCTATAATTGTGCCACTTGGTCAATGTCTCTCATAAAGCTCAGTGCCCAGGACATGGCACTCCATGGTTTCTGTCCCTTGTACTCATGTCCTGGGCTTTTTTGCCTGGAGTGGCTCCCACCTGCCCTCGTCCTCTTCCTTCCCCTCCAGGGCACAGGAAACCCCTTGAGAGCTACCCCAGCTTTGGTGTTGGTTCCCTTCCTCTGACTCTCGGCTTATCCTCCTCCCACCTCCCAACCCCTACCAGGGATGACCCAGCACTAAGCTGGGTCCCAGTGATGCTGGAGACCCCTTGAGGCTCCTGGCCTCAGGCCCACCCCCAGCCAGGCCTACCCCCGGCCAGGCCCACCCACCTGTGTAGTGATAAGTTGCCAGTGGGTGATTGTGGGGCCGCAGGGGCTTCTTCAGTAGCAGCTTATTCAGTGTTTCCTGGAACAGAAGTGAGGAAAAGGTCAGGGCCCTGGCAGGGGTCTCAGTGGGCAAAATTCAGAGGGCTTCCTCAGGCCTCTGAGTAGGAGGGGCATTTACTCTTACCCCCTTAACTGCTGAAAGACAAGGGTCTGGCAGGATGGTAAGGTCATGGGGAATAAGGCTGCTCGGGAACCAGGCCAGAGGGCCTCTTAACAGGGAACATGTGGCCCCCAAAGCAGGCAGCCACAGATGGAGAAGGCCCTCAGTGACAGCCCTGTTGAGAGTGGGGACCCACTGACCCAGTATCGGGGACTAGGGCAGACGGGAGGACCTTGTGCAGCAAAGTCTGGAGTTCAGAACGAGGGCTCCCTTGGGCTGAGCCCCTACAACTCCCAACTCGGTCAGACCCTCCCACCTGCCTCAAATCAGCACGCCAGCAGGCCTGGCTCCTGGGCAGCAGATACGGATCCATGCCAGCCTCTCTAAGGGTCCCTCCCTTCCCTGGGGGCAATGTCTCACCAGGATGTCTCCCCTGGACTCATGCAGATAGTGCAGGGCCAGCTCCTGGTTGGTGCCAGCTCCAGGGAAAATGCTGGAGCAGGCAGCTGTCAGCAGGTCTTCCACTGGATTTGGGAGAGAGAGTGGGAAGGGAGGAGAAGAAATCACTTTCAGGGCTGGGCTGGGTGGGGGCTAGACCTAGCCCACCCACCTGCCCAACAGCCTGCCTTCACTTGCTGGCTCAGGTCCCCTCTCACCTTGCCTCTGCTTCTCTCGGCTGCTCTCTAGGTCCTCCCATGGCTGCCACACCAAGTCGGCCTTGTGGGGGTCTGAAGCTGCCAGGGCACGGTCCCTCATTGAGGGGATTTCTGCTTGGAAACGCGAGCCCACGTTGATCCGTCTGCAGAGGTGGAAAGGACAGGGAGTGAGGCCTCACCTTGTGGGGATGGGGAACCTGACTTTCTCCCTGGGGATGGGTGAAGATGTAGGGAGAAGATGTAGAAGTTGGCAGAGGCTGAGCATGGCAAGGCCTCAGCTGAGTGTAAGGAAACCCGGTTTCTGTGAGGACAGCCTGGCAAGCGGCACCTGGTACCACCAGAAAGCCAAGGCCCACAGGTCGGAAAAGGGAGAAGCCCCAGATTTACGGACAGGGAAAGAGTCTCGTGGACTACCCTTCGAATTCTCCTCAGAGGCAAATTCAAACTGAGCTGGTCCTTTCCTTTCCCAGTGACTTCCACACAGAAGCCGGGTGGGGACAGCAAAGGCCAGGGCTGACTGCAGAAGCCCAGAGAGGCCTGCTCAGCCCTCCGCAGGTCCCACAGAACCCTCCTCTTCCTCGCAGGGCCCGCCTGCCTCCACTGGACTCCACTCACACCATGGGCCAGAGGCAGGGCTGCACTTACGGCTCAATGCTCACTGGGGTGGCCTCCCCCATCACAGAGAGAACAGGCGGGGTGACTTCAGCGCTATCTATGGGACAAAAGGCAGGTTGGTAAGTCCCCTTCCTCCCTTCAGCAAAGCCCCTCCCACCTTAGGTGGCTGCTCTGTATGCACGAGCGAGAGCAGTGACTCGCAGAGGGTCACACTTGGAAATCAGGCCCCCTGAGTCCCGGCTCTGTGACCACTGACTGTGACTTTACCAAATACATGGGTGCCTCCATTTTCATACCCGTTACAAGGGGCTATTACTACCTATCTCCTAAGTTTAATGTGAGGATTGAATGAAATCCGTGCAAAGCCTAGTTATTACAACTGCTACCACAGTGTCCCTGCCCCGGGAGCTCCCCCGCTTCAGAACTAACTCCAACATTCAACTCTGCTTGCTCCAGCAAAGGGGCTGAAACTTGCCGCACACTAGCGAGGTGGTGAAGGGGATCACTATGTCATAATTATCTCCACACTTCCCTGTCGGGTTCTCTGCCTCTGTTTCTCCTCAGCTAACCTTCTTAATGCCCCACACGATCCAAATACTGCCTTGCTCCCCAAAAAAAATCTTTGCTGATCCCCCTCTGCAAGGTGAGATAAAACCAGAACTCCTCAGCTCGGCCCATTCAAGGCAGTTCCCCTCCAGCTAGGCCTCCCGCCCTCCCGCCGCAGCCTTGCCGGGACCCTCATCCTAGCAGACTCCGAGCAGCTCATTCTCCCTGCGCAGTCTCACCTCCAGGCCTTTGCACCACTCAGTTCCTCTGCCTAGTGTGCCCCCCCACCCCTTTGTAGTTCAAGCTCAGCCTAGCCCCACCTCTCTGGAAAGCTTTCCTCACCACCCCAGGCTAGCAGCCTCTGCAGGCTTCGGAGCTTAGGGTCTGCTTCACCCACTGACTGCTGATCCCACACTGCCCAGAACCTCTGCTTTTCTGTCTCCAAGACTTCCATGTCATCTCCCTAATGACCCTGTATTCTCTCTGGAACAGACCATAGTGTCCTGTACATTACTGGGGCTCTCACAGGACCCAGTTCAAGGCTTTATACCCAAGTGCTCAATAAATACTCATGGGTGGACAGATCTCTTCTTTGCTGCCAATCTGGTCTCTCCTGTGACTTCTTCCTGCACAACCCAGGCAGGGAGAGAAGCTTGGAAGCTTCCAGGGCAACTGGGACAGCCAAAGGCCAGTCAGCCCAGGGTGAGCCATTTCTCACCCACAGACACCAGGGGGCACCAGAGAGCTACACCATGAGTGAGGTCAGGGTCAGAGATTAATCTGGTGAGAGTGCTGCCTCACCCCCGTGCTACCCTGGTGGTGGTGGTTACTCCCACTTAATCCTCTCCACCACCCTGAGATAGAATTATCCCATGCTTCAGGGGAAATGGATCCTTTTGTGGAGTGGGCAACATTTTTCAGCAATTCACGGCCCAAGCCAACCAAAATGTCTGCTCTTGGCCAAAATGACTGTTTAAGAGACCCAGGAGACAGGATCTGCCACACAATATTCAGAACAAATGTGATGCACCAGGCACGATGTTAAGTGCTTCAGCCGTGTTAATGCATCTGAATCTCACCGCAACCCTGTGAGGCACTATTAGGATTGAACCATAGGAAACTGCTATTTGTGGATCTAAAGGTACTTGAATATTGGCAATTTCATCATCAACCAAATACTACTAATATCCTCATTTACATACTGAAGAAACTGAGGCCCGGGGAGTTTCAATGACTTGCACAGATGTAATAGCAAATGGCGGAATGGGGATTTGAATCCAGCAGTTGGGCTCACACTCCCCCTCCCCGACGTCCACGTGTACTTGAACCAGGACAACCTTCTCCTCTCTCTCAGAGGAGAGAGAGCAGGGCTCCTTTTCCCACAGCATCGCAGCCCAATCCCCAGGAGCCCCATAAACTGAGACTCATCCCTGCCTGCTGCCTCCCTCCCCACATTCCCTACCCCCTTGGCCACCGAGGGGGGTCACTCACTAGACCGGAGGAGGGTGCGATGGGCACTCTTTGGCGTGATGGGAGGAGGGGCCGGGATGCTGCTGGTTGACATGATGGCATTGAAATAGAGGCCGGAGCCTTCTCGCACCGGGCTGAGGATGGGGGGTGGTGTGTACGGGGGCAACTCAAAGCTCCGCTCAGAGGGGTGGTCGGCCAGCCGGACAGGAGAGCGCAGGTGGCTCTGGTATGGGGTGATGTTGGAGTAGACAGGAGGGGCGATGAAGGTGCCCGCCTTGGTGGGGATAATCAGGGGCTCAGGCCTTGGCCGCTGCTTTGGTTTCCGCACTGAAGGTTCCCCCTCCAACTTGACATTCATGTCCTCAGCCTAGAGAAGGAAACAGAACCAAGATGGTTCAGACTCCCATGACCTGGGAAAATGGAAGTCTTGAGCACTGTTTGCTGGTCTCACCTTTGGAACTTAGTCTGCCCACCACACCCACCAAGGCAAGCCTGAGAAAGGGAGCAGGTCCAACATCCCCTTCTTATTGTCTCCTCTGTCAATGGCCAGATAGTAAATATTTACACTTTGTGGGCCGTACGCGGTCTCTGTTACATATTATTCTTCTTCTCTTGCCCCTGCCTTTTTTTTTTTTTTAAAAATTTTATTTTTCCTTTTTCTCCCCAAAGCCCCCTGGTACATAGTTGTATATTTTTAGTTGTGGGTCCTTCTGGTTGTGGCACGTGGGACACCACCTCAGCATGGCCTGATGAACGGTGCCATGTCTGAGCCCAGGATCCGAACCAGCGAAACCTTGGGCTGCCGAAACCCTGGGCCGCCAAAGTGGAGCCCGTGAACTTAACCACTCGGCCACGGGGCCAGCCCCCACCACCTTTAAATAATTCTTTTTTTTTTTTTTAAGATTTTATTTTTCCTTCTTCTCCCCAAAGCCCCCCAGGACATAGTTGTATATATTTTTAGTTGTGGGTCCTTCTATTTGTGGCATGTGGGATGCCGCCTCAGCATGGCCTGATGAGAAGTGCTAGGTCCGCGCCCAGGATCTGAACCTGGGAAACCCTGGGCCGCCAAGTGGAGTGTGTGAACTTAACCACTCAGCCACAGGGCCGGCCCCTAAATAATTCTTTAAAAATGTCAAAAATATTAATGAAAAAAAAAAGTCAAAAATATTCTTAAGTCTGGATTTGGCTCACAGGCCACAGTCCCCACCCCTGCTGTAAAGGACGCTGTGGGACAGGGACTGCAGTATTTAAGGGCCAGGCTCTGGAGCTGAATTGCTTGGACTGGGCTTTACTTCTTTTACTTCCCACTTAAAATTACTTAACTCTCAGTGCATCACCATTTTTAACATGGGAATAATTAAGTGCCTACCTAATGGGGTAGCTATGAGGACTAAATGAATTAATACATGGAAATCACTGAGAACAGGACCTGGCTCAATAAATACTGGCTGCTATCACTACTTCAACTTCAGGCTCTGTGAAGATGGAAGCCCCTACTGTGTGCCAAGACCTGAGCTGGGCATGGGACCACAAAATGAACAGGACAGGCCTGTCCTTGAAGAAACTTTGGTTGTCACAGTATTAGTCCCACTATCAGAGGCTAGCCTACTCGTGCTGTCAAAGGTTAGTCCTCCTGGTTTACACTTCTCTCTGCTTGGTATGCCTCTTGGGCCTCCACACAGAACAGAAGACAGAGCTGGAAGGGAATAGAAACCTATCCTTGATTCACCCCTATGCTCTCAGGAGAGAATGGAGCCCCACGGGGATGAGCAGCATCCATATCATCTCCCTGGGTGCCCGGTCTGCCAACAGGCGAGGTTGGCCACACTGACGGAGTGGGCCTGGGGCTAACAGACTTTCTCCAAGTCCCAGGTTCCAGCTCCCACAAGACCTTCCAGGGGAGGGCCCTCACTCCCCAGGAGGCACTGGCCATGTCTTTCAGCCATTTGTGCCCTCTCTGCTCTTCTACAGACTAGGAAGAAATTGTTCATTCTTCCTCCCTTAGGAGAACAATATGATGGTACAGAAAAAAATACAGTGGAGCCAAAAGCCCCCAAACTTGCTAGACAAGAAATCCAATATGAACTCAGCTAGCTGTAACGATTTATAATTTCATAATAAGGGAAATGGATTTAAACTATTCTGAATATTTGACAATACTTTTTGTATTAATTTTTTAGGTATGATAATGGTATTAAGGCTATGTTAAAAAAAAAAAAAAGAAAGAAAGGGGCTGGCCAGTGGTATAGTGATTAAGTTCACTTGCTCTGCTTCAGTAGCCTAGGGTTCATGGGTTCAGATCCCAGGCGTGTACCTACACACTGCTCATCAAGCCATGCTGTGGCAGTGTCCCACATACAAAATAGAGGAAGATTGGCACAGATGTTAGCTCAACAACAATCTTCCTCAAGCAAAAAGAGGAAGATTGGCAACAGATGTTCACTCAGGGCCAATCTTCCTCACCAAAGAAAAAGAAAGAAAGAGTCCTTATGTATGATGTACTTCAGATACAAACCAAAGTATTGATGAATAGAGTGATGTGATGTTTGGGATTGGCCTCAAAAAAAATCCAGTGGCTGGGAGAAGCAGAGTTACAAATGAAAGAACATTGGCTGTATCTTGAAAATTGTTAAAGCAGAGCAATGGCTAAACATTAGGATTCATGATACCAATCTCTCCACTTCTGTGCATGATTGAAAATGTGTATAATACAAAGAAAAATAAATAAGCAAATGACAAAAAATACAGCTCTCCCAAAGCCTAGTGTAGTGAAAGTACTCAAAGGCGGGGTTTCAGGAAGTCCAAATTCCAGAGAGCTTTGTCATTACTTGGCTCTGTGACCTTTGGTAAGTCTCTTGCCTTCTCTGGACCTATTTCCTCATCTATGAAATGGGCACGCTGAGCTGTGTAGTTGCTCAGGCTGCTTCCTGCCATCCTCAGGATAAGCTGTCCAGGCGTCCGGCCTCCAGCCTCTACCACAAACTTTCCCCCAACCAGAGAACAAGACCCCAGAGAGCAGAGACTGTGCTGCTCATGGTCATCGTGGAGCTCCCCTTTCTGTTTAGGAGGATAGGCATGCAGGCCCACTTCCCAGCTAAGAATACCTAGAAAACCCAGAGTCAATATAAAACCACATTTCTGAAGGTATCAGAGAGCAAATAAGTTGGCAAAGAATTAAAGAGCCGAGAGCCAGGAAAAAAAGGAAAGCCAAAAAAGTGAGCCTAGCATGTGGAATTGTGTTTTCCCTGGAGGTGGATGTCGTTACTGGAAGAGGCAACTGAGAGGCTGAGAAATTGAGTAGAGTTTTTAAAAAATTCTAGGAGCTAGCAGAATAAAAATCGAAATTTAGGCCTTGCCAAGGAAGGAGAGCCTGGTAAACCCCCAGGCTTTGGACTGGGACTCCAAAGGGCTATATCCTCAGAATAAAGGCAAATCAGAAATGGACTAGGCCTCAAAGGGAGTGCACCCAGCTTCAAATCATCTCATCTCAACCTCTGAAGAAATTAAAGTCATCCAGGATTGCTGATGCTCTTTGCTACCAGTGAGATGCAAAGATAAATTCTCTCTGGAAGAGCTGAACATCATCCAGAGTTTGTAATTACCTTAACAATTTTCATATATAATGTCTGACATTCAATAAAAATAACCAGATATACAAGAGAGCAAGATGTGATTTAAAAACAAGAAATAACAGATAATAGAAACAGATCCACAGGGATCCAGACATAGACTTTAACAAAACTATGCTTAATTTATGCAGTAAAATAAAAGGCAAGGTTGAGAATTTCATCAAAGAACTAGAAACTCTAAAAACGAACCAAATGAAAATTCAGTAACTGAAAAGTAAAATAATTAAGAACTCATGAATGAGCTTAACAACATAGTAGACACAGACAAAGAGTCTGAAAAGATCAGAATGAGAAAGAAAGAAAGATCAGACTGAGAAAAAAATGGAAAATATAGAAAAACGCATGACAGACAAAATAGAGAATACGGCAGAAAGCTCTAAAGAATGTGTAACTGGAGTCCCAGAAGGAGAAGAGAGAGAAAATGAGCCAGAAGAAATAATCAAGAAGCACCACAAACTCTAAACAGAAAACAAAGAAAACCATATTTAGGTATAAAAGCCAAACTGCTGGAAACCAATGACCAAAAAACAAAACAAAACTTAAAAGCAACAAGAGAAAAAGACACCTTACGTTCAAAGGAGCAACAATATGGCTTATAGCGATTTCTCAACACTGAAACTACAATGGAAGCCTGAAGACAATGGAACAATATCTTTAAAGTGCCAAAAGAAAATAACTACCAACATGGAATTCCCCACTCAGCAGTTATCCTTCAAAAATGAAGATGAAGTAAAAATATTTTCAGATAATCAAGGACTAATAAAATTTATCACGAACAGACCCACACTAAAGGAAATTCTAAGGGCTGTTCTTTAAGCAGCAATATTATAAATGATCTGAGATGGAACCTTCGAGATATGGGAAGAAATGAAAAGGAAGAAAAACAGTAAGTATTTGACTAAATCTAAAATGAACAACTCAACAAAACAATGTTATAATGTTCTGTTGATGCCAAATATATAAAGAATGAAAATACATGTCACTAATTCTACAAGTTAGGGATCGGTGGAAAATGGAGGTAAAGTGTTGCAAAAACCTTTGCATTGTCCAGGAAGAGGTAAAGTACTCAACTTATATTAGATTTCAATAAGCCAAGAATTCATGTTTCAATCCCTAGTAGCCCTTCTCAACCCGAAAATTGAGCCCTAACATCATAAGGCATTCACTGTATATAATGAGTTAACTTTTCTCCTATGCATCTAGAATGGCACTAGCTATGTACCATTCTTCAGAGAATGGAGAAAATAGTCAATTGAGTCCCTTTCTGTAGAGCTTACTTCTCTCATAGAAATCCAGGTAAGAAACACTGCTAGGGTAATCCCTAAAAGAGCAATAAATACATAACTAATAAATTAATAAGGAGAGGAAATGGAATAACAAACCCAAACAATCCAAAAGAAAACAAAAAAGAAAGAAAAGGAACACAGAAGGCAGGATGGATAAACAGAAAGCAAACAGAAGATGGCAGATTTAAACCCAAGTATATCAGTAATTACATTAAATGCAAATGTATCAATGTTCTAATTTAAAGACGAAGGTTGTTAGAACAGATAATAACAAACCTCAATTATATGTCACTTGAAGGATACACCTTAAGTAGAGGGATACAGAAAGGCTGAAAGTAAAAAGATGGAAAAGATACATATCCCATCCCCCCACCCAACACTAACCAAAAGAAAGTTAAGTATTTGACAAAGTGGAATTTAAAAGGCAAAAAGATAACTAAAGATAAAAAGAAACACTTCATAAGGATAAAGTGTCTAATCCAGTTCTAAATGAGTATGCAACTAGCAACACTGCATCAAATGTATAAAACGAAACTAAAAGAAGAAATAAACAAAACCTCAGTCCTAGTGGGAGATTCCAACATACATGTGTGTGTATTGACAGAACAAGCAAACGTCTCTACGTCCTAGTGCCTGGCACAAGGCCTGACGCATATTAGAGGCTCAATCAAAATTTGCTGACCTGAAATGAAAGAGATTCATATATCCTAGATTTTCCTAGACAGTCCCAGTTTCAAGTATAAAACTGCCTCATTGTCCCCCATAAGCGCATTTGTCCAGAAGTTTGGTTTGGAAAATCTAAACAGTATCCCCATGGGTTGCTCGAATCCCTCCTACACTGGCACGTACTCCTTTTTCCCATAGTGCACTAGGTCCCCAGGGGTACTGGCGTTGTTTGCATGGGAAGCCTGTCATACCTGAGCGGTGGCATCAGTCCCGGGGATACGGGTGGACCGCCTGCGGGTGACGATGACCGACGGCTTGTGTTCAGTGGGATTCTGTTCAGAGCCCTTCCCATTCTCATCAACACCTCCAGCTTGAGCTGCCTCGGTTGGGTCCACAGTCCTCACAGGCACAGACACTGGGATGATGAGGGGTACCATCCCACTGTCCTCTCGTGCTCGCTTGGCAGCTAAGGAAGGCTCAGAAAACTCCACTCCACACTTGGTAGTTGAAGCTAATACACTTTTCCGCTTCTCCTCAGAGCCACTGGCATCCTGGAGAAGGAGAGGGAGGGGGAATGGAGGCGACGTTTAGAAGATAAGTCCTGATTTACTGGTCCAGGACCCCTAGTCCCATTTGATTCAGGTTCTCAAACACCCATTATGGCTCCCAATGGTTTTTGACAACCTGGCCTTTCCCTGACCACCTTTTCTCCCACCACATTCCCAAACACTCTTCATAATCTCCTTCATGACAGGTCCTCCCATCCTGGCCTAGAGCAGAGGTCCCCAGGCGGCCATCTCAGGCCACAAGTGGTTTATAGATGTATTTTGTTTGGCCTGCACAGTGAGTGGCACGTGAAATAGCATCTAAATATATTCAAAACATATCTCTGCAAAAAAAAGCAAAGAATCTGCACAAGGTCAAGCTGGTCTTTGAATCTATTTCCCCACTGGAAACTGGCTGGAGTGAAGTCAAATTCTACAGCCTCCTAGGCTTCTATCCCAGCTTTGTGACTTTGGGAAATCTCACTTGGGTCTCAGTTTCTTTAGCAGCAAAAGAGGATAAATGAAGCATCCCTCTCATAGAGTTTGATAATAAATTGCTTGTGATCAAACTATATATCAAACAAATATAGGCAACTCCGAGTACAACATAGGACCTCAAATTCTGTTCAATCTTCTCCCCCATTGTTATTTTCTTTTAAATCAACTTTACCGCAGTATAATTTACACATAACAAATGACCTATTCTTAATTACAGTTCAATCCATTTTGACAAACATAGTCACCTGTGCAATCACTACCACACTCTTGTCTTCGAACATACCAGATCTGGAAATGGTTTCACCTCCTTTTCCACCCAACCCTTCAAGTCCCAAATGAAAAAGCCAACCCACAATGGTGTATTGCACTTTCCTGCCCGCAACGCTGCATGCGTGTAAATCTCATCTTCCCTTCAGGTGTGGATGCAACTATGTAGAGATTCTTTGCATGCAGGGAGTTCAGAACTCTCTGAAATGAATGGGTTCTTTCACTTCCTTCCATGAAGTGAGAAAACTGCCCTGATGGACCTGGAGCCACTCACTCTCCCCTGGCCCCAGACACGGCTCATCCTGCCCTCTGCCAGGGCTGGCCCCCACCCCACACCACTCTCACCTTTGTGTTCTGTAGTGAGGCCAGCTCCACTGCCTTCTGGGCCAGGGTCAGCAAATTGGCCTCCTGGGACGCCCGGCGCCTCCGTCGTGTGCTCTGGATCACCCCGCCCCGTAGCACCTGCCCACACTCCCCCGTGCCCACCGCCCGCATGCCTTCCTCGTTGCTCATGGCAGGAGCCTCCCGACCATTGGGTGCCAGTCTCTCCCCGTCAGGCAGCAACTGTGACTCCCTCAGCTCCAGCGGGAATCCCAGAGCTTCGGGATGGGGCTGCCCCAGGGGGCCGGCTGGTGGCTGCTGCAGGGGCCAGTGATGTAGGAACAGGTTGCTGGCGGGCTCCTGCCCAGGTTGGGTGCCAGCCCCATCCAGGGCGGTGGAAGGCAGGACGCCCTCCTTAGAAAGGCGGCGGGAGCGGCGGGGGAAGGGGATCTGGGCCTGAGGTAGCACAGGCTGCGGGGCGGACTCCTGCAGGAGGGCCTTGCGCAGTTCTGGGTTCATATCAGGGTTGGGGGGGAAGGGGTAGGGTGCCATGCTGTGGTGAGCCAGGTGGGACTGCCCTAGTGGCCCGGCCGGCTGCAGGCCAAAGTCCTGGGGCTGCTGAGAGGGCGGCTGCTGCATGGGGTAGAAGTTCTCGAAGAGCTGCATCTGGGGCAGGGCTGCCTGTTGCTGCTGCTGCTGCTGTTGCTGCTTCTGTGGCGGGAAGGCAGCAACAGGGTTGGGGGGCGGTGGGCCCTGCCGGAAGACCTGCCGGTTCACCTGGTGGCCGAATGCCAGCTGGAAGGGTTGCAGGGGCAGCGTCTGGTTTGGGGGCTTCTTGGCCACATGGAAAGAGTTCAGGGGTGCCTGGGGCCGCCCCACCTCCAACTGCACCTTCTGCGGCATCATTGGGCGAACAGCGTTTCCATAGCGGTCCACCTGCGGTCCCCCTCCTTTCTCCCGCTTCAGTGCCTCAGGGTGGTTATAGTAGGTAGAGACCCCCATGCCAGGATGAGGGCTCCCCTTGGGTCCACTGTAGAGGGGCAGGCTGTGGCGGTTCCATGTTGAGTGGGGCGGAGGCTGGCCCGGCTGCTGCTGCCAGCCACTGTCACTGACGCCTCCACCCACTCCACGCTCCGGGCCCCGCCCTGGAGCCATCACAGAGTTGGGCCACTTGACTGAGCCCACCTGCTGGGACAACATGGCCGCCGTGGTCCGCTCAGACCCATACACCACAGAGTTCAGCAGGGCCAGGCTGCTGGGAGGGGGCAGTTCCACAGGCTGGGAGGCAGGGGCGACCCCTGCCGGCCCCTCGTGCCCAAAGTAAGTCTCCTCCTTCACCCTGGTGGACTGTGGAGGGGCCGGGGGCTGCTGTGGGGCCTGCAGCGGTGGGGGCTGCTCCTTGGGAGCTTGTTCCTGGTCCCCAAAGAGGCAACGCTTCCGCCTGTTCTGAGCCTTGGGCTGGGCCTGGAGGTTCATGGTGTGGCCCTGGCAGTGAGACCTAATTCACCAGTTGCCCATCCCCTGGGGGAAGGTCCTGCTGGAAGCCCGGCCCTAGTCCAGGAGCCAGAGGAGGCAGAGCAGGGGCAGAGGAAAATGCTGGATGACCGGCCAGGCACAGGGAGAAAGAACTGCTGGCTCTTCCTTCCTTTGCCCTGAAGGCTCTTGGGCTCGTCTACTCTTCCAAGTTCATGATGCTCGCAAGGCCCTGGAGTCTGCAGACAGAAGAATAGCAAGAGCGTCAGCCAGAGCCTCCCACGATGCCCCAGATGTCAGCACGAGTGTGAGGGAAGGGCCTCTAAGGCTTTGCGGTTCGACTGCCTCACAGGGACAAGCCACAGATCACAGAGCAGCATTGGTGAGGCAGGAGCCAGGACCCTGGGGGAGTTACCAGAAGGCAGCAGCATCTCCTGGGGTGCTCTGTGACTCTCCTCTTGTCCCACCACCTCACCATCCAGGTTAGGCTCCAGGATGGCTGTGTTTGGTTGTGTAATGCGTGCATTGCACAAACGCACCACCTAAGGGGGCAGCAGGGGCTGAAATCCAGCCCCAGCCCCTGCGGTCATGCTGGGAAAAGGGATGACAAAGCCCATGCTGGGCTCCCTTCTCCTCTTAAACCAGTCCTCAGCTCCTTGGGCAGCCAGGCCTGGTCCTCTCACATCTGTCCAGGCAACAGCCTCCCCACCAGACCCAGAAGGAGCTTTATTTAGCCAACACTCCTTTGACACTCCAAGCACATCTCAGACAGCAAGCGGAGAGAACAGGATCACTCCCAAATGTGCGCTGAGGGTCAGGAGCCCCACCAGGCCCTGCAGAGTCCAGGGCCCAGGGCTAGGCTCACTTCCTTTGCACTGAGACATGTAGGTGACGCCCCACGAGGGTGTATGCACTCCTAGCGCCACCCCTGGGAGGAGCTGCTGGGTGGGACTGTGGCTCCCAGAGTCTTCCCCAAACTAGCACAGAACCTGTTTTGCAGCCCTGGTGGGCTGGAGGCAGGATCCAGCCGGGTAGCTGGTCAGCAGTCCCCACCCACCCTCCTCTCTGCCAAAGAGCTCCTGGCATCCCAAGAGAAGGAATAGTACAGCTCCGATGCTGGGGGTGGAGACTGCTAGAACCCAGGTCCGAAGGTTTCTCCATGACATGGCGTGACTAGAGTGCTCAGTGTTTCTGTGTTTATTTTCCAACTTGATTAAAAAAACAACAACAGGTCGCTCTATTTATCCTGCTACAGGACAGAATCGGGACCAGGACTTTACAACTTACATGCGTTTTTATTACTTACATGTCAGTTATAACTCGCATGTATAATTTGCATGTATTTTCAAAGAGAGGGGTTTTTTTAATCCTCCCCAGGAAGCTGGTGAGGGTGGGAGCTACATGGCCCACCTCTTCCCCACGCTGATTCTGATCCTGAACCAGTCAGGCTAGGAGGGGGAAGACAGGGGAGGGGAGGGGAGGGGAGGGAAGGGGAGGAGACGAGAGCTCAGGAAGCCCCGGCGAATGAATCTGCAGGTCCAGGCTGACCTCAGACCCTAGACGTTCCAGGTCAGGAGTTCCCAGGAAACCGCCGAGAGAGCCGAGGAGGGCTGGGGCTAGGCAGTACCGGCAGGCTCTCGGCACAAGCCCTGGCTACCCCAGCGATGCCCTGGCCCCAGGGAGGCTGCAGTGCTATCGCCCTCTGCAGGCTTCCGCAGCTGCCAGCCCCTCCCTCTCCGGGGCTGCCGTGACTCACTCAGACCCCCGGCCTGCCTCCCACTTTCACCCAGCGCCCAGCAGGGGAGGAACTTCCTCCTCCATTTCCTTCCTCTGCTCTGGCCCCGAAGTGAGTGAGACAGACAGACTCTCCCGCTGGCACCCGCTTTGTCTTCACACTTGGAAGCTGGGGGAGGGAGCGAGACCAGGAGGGCGTCCAAGTCACCCCGGTCCCGCACGAAGGGGAGTGCTGGGGGCCATGGAAACCACCTTCTGAACAAACCCCTTTCTCTTGCTTGTAAATTCTCACTCCCTGACAGCCAACCCAATTCAGCGCAGAGACCCAAAAGCCAGCCCCCAGATTGAAAATAACCCTGGGCGCCATTGTGGAGCTGCAGGGTGGGACTGTCCCAGCTACAGGCTTGGGGCTCTGCCTCTCCAATCAGCATGAACGAATTAGAAGTGCGTCTGCAGAAGCAAGACAGAGGAAGGAAGAACATGCGCGAGGGGAGGGGAGAGGAGGGGGCCGAGGGGGAGCAGGCAGGTCCACGTGCCTCCAGGGGGCTGGGAGCCCCTCAGGCGCTCACGTGTACTTGAGCCTCCCCTCCTCCGACACTACACAGACCCCCCCCCCCCGCCCCCCCCGCCCCCCCCGTCCCGCCTCCGCCCCCATCGCAGCCCTGTGGACTGGTGAACCGCAACACAGGCTTGGAGCCTGGGGGAAGGGAAGGCCCACGTGGCAAAGGCCTGGGCGCACACACTGGTGTGCTCCTGAAGGAGGGTACCCGGGCGGGCCCATGGATGGCCATCAGCGCCTAGAGGAGGGCCGGCGCTGTACACAGGGTCAGGAGAGATGGGTGGAGCCTGTGAATAGGGCTCCAGGGCAGGGCCGCTCCTGTCCCTGGTCCCCACTCCCCAGCTGGCTCACCTGCAGCAGTTTGGTCAGGTCGGGAAGGGCTAGGCTCAGCTAGTCTGCCTCCCCCCCCCCCCCCCCCCCAACCCTGCACATCAAGGAGGGCTATGCTCAGGACACCACAGTAGATTTCCAAAGCTGGGCCAGGGATTTGCTTAGAAGAAATCAAGGGGGCCGATTCTGGGGAGGCTGAACTGCTCCAGAAGCTTCTGCAGAGGCCGCCCTGTCACCCCTACTGGAAGGCTAAGAGTGCTAAGAGCACAGACACCCAGACTTGGGACTCTCAGAGAAGAAAGGTCATTATCTGGGGGGATGGGGAAAAGAGTGGAAGAGTGGGGAACCCTGGGGGAGCGAGGGGACGGGACACACAAAGGCAGCAGGGCACAAAGTTGTAGTAGTAGTAGTAATAACAATAATAATAATGGACCTATGCCACGCAGGTCCTAAGTGCTCTGCGTACATTTAATTCCCACAACAGCCTTATAAGGCAGCATGAGGCATTGTTATTTTAACCTCCATTTTACAGGTGAGCTACATGAGGCTCAGAGAGGCGAGGTCACTTCCTAATGGTCACACAGTAATTATATTGCAGAGACAGGACTTGAACGTAGTCTGACTGACTGTAAGACCAAGCCCTTATTCTTTATCCCTAAGACACGCCACTAAGACACCAGGTGTCCCTCTCTGCACACTTTCCCTTCCACAGCACGCTCCTACCATCTCAGAGCAAGGATTTGCTGGACACATATCCCTACCTTCTGGCGCTGAGGAGTCCCTTACCCCTGTCTGGACAGTTGGCAGGTAAACCTCTCCTATTCTCCCCCAGTACAGCTGAGACCCCCGGTCCTACAGGAAGGGAAGGGGTCTCCCTACAGGGGGGCCAGCAGTTGTTTGAGGTCCACCAGCAGAGAGGCCTGAGACCACAATGGCCGCTTTGGCCCCACCCTCCAGGCCCAGACTCTCCAGTCCCTGCAAGCCCACCCCCACCTCAGTTCTGGTTGCTGCAGGTGGGACTTCCAGCTCTCATACCCCACTTGTACCTCACAGCCTGCAACTGTGGCCAGGACTGAGCCACTTCCTCCCATTTCGTCTGCCCCAACCTCACTCCTCTGTCCCTGAGGTGGAAGTCAGCCGGGCCTTCCTCACGGTGAGGAAGAGGAAGGAAGCCATCTTTTCCGAAGGCTGCCGACCTATGGGCCAACTCCCCGAGGTTGCAGGGAAGAGGGTACAATGAGGAACTCCTGCAGGCAGCTCACCCCTGGGACCCAGCTGCAGGGCCTCTGACGACACACGCAGGAACACTGAAAAGGAAACCCACAGTCACCACGGGGCCCCAGACACTGCAACCCACTCTATCAGTCTGTTCGACTGTCTGTCACGGCTCTATTCCCTCTTCCCTTCCTCCAGGTGCCTCACTGCTACAACCAAGCCCTGACCAGACCATAGATACCCCTGGGCAGAGGACAAGGCAAGGGTCCGATCTCAGTGGCCAGGGACCCATGAGAATGGGTCCCTTTCAGGAGGATGGAGAGTGAGAAGCACTTTCTCTCTACAGAGGGAAGTCACATGCACTAAGAAAAGAAAACAGTGATGAACCCACATATGTGTTTTGCAGATACATGAGGGAAGGTGCTAGAAAGGCTTTAGGGTGTTCTGTGCTGGTGGTGACACGGTGCCCTCCAAGGATGGCAACTCGAAGACATATTGCTCCCATCTGCCATCAGCAGCCCAGCCACACGCCCACCATTGGCTAGGAGAGTCCAGTGAGCCCTCACCACTGGGCAATGGGGCTAGGGCAAGACCACTTGAGGGGACCAGGACCACTCCCAAGCTTGGGGCATTTAGTGCGGCCATCTGAACGACAAGACTATTGTGATTCAAGGTTACACAGGCCAGGAAGGAGGTGCTCAGCTTTGTCCCAGTGGCCGCAGGGGATCAGTTCTGACTTGGGGATGGGAGTCGACTGAAGGAGCCCCTGACCCTTGAAGGCTAATGCTCCAAACTTCTGCTCTTACCTGGGCCACCTCAGCCCCACAAACTCAGCATTAGGAAGACGGGGAGTCAGAGCTCCTGCATCTCCACCCCAAGGCAAAATAGACCTAAATATGGCATCCAACAAAACCCTGAATCTCTAGGCCAGCCAGTTCCCTGAGCACTAAAGATGCTATCTTAGCACAAAGTCTAAACTCCCTATCCTGCCCACAAGTCCCTGCAGACTTTGGCTCCTGCCACCTCTCTCAACACTCCATGCTTAAGCCATCATTCACTTCCTGCTTGCTTCTAGGTCTTTGACCAGGCGGTACCTTTCCGCCTTTTCTTCTGGCCAAATCCTACTCATCCTTCAGGTCCTAGACACTGCTTCCTTTGGGAAGTTTCCCCTCACCCCAAGGCTGAGCCAGGAACTGCATGATGAGCCCAGAATCCCTCCGAAACCCCACCACCGCGCTCAGCACACTAAATTCCAAGTGCCTATTTCTTTGCCCCCAACAGATAGCAAGCTCCTTGGGGCAGAGTGTGCACACCGTTGTACCTTGGCACTTGGCTTGTATCTGCCTCTTGGGATGCTCATTCAAGACTGCACCCAAGGTGAGTCAGAGCCATGCCTGGGCAGGGCCCTGCTCACGACCGGCGTGTCCACCCTGGGTTCCGGCCCAGCCCTAACTTCCAGTCTTTCTTCCTGATGCACAGCAGAGCTCCTCACAACGCTGAGACGAAGTGAAAAGGCCCAGCCTCCTAAGCCCCCCCATAAATGGCCCTACGCCCTCTCCAACCAAGACGAACATGAATCCTTCTCTAATTGCTGTCTCTCAAGCCGCTTGCCCCTTGACTGTCATTCGCTGCCCCATACCACATACAGGCTAACTGAGAAAGTGCCAGCCCTGCCGTTGACCCTTGCCCCATTTTTCTTCCCTCAAGGTTTCCCATCCCTGCCTAGACCATGGCCAGGGACATGAGCCTGTGGATCTGTCTACCTCATGCCCTAACATGACTAGGCCGGGCCTCAAGACACCAAAGTGTCTGGCTAGGATGCCAGGGGTCAGTGACAAGGGGCCCTCCCTTGGGGAGACCATCATGGCCCTGCTGGCCCTCCAGTCCAGGCTCACATTCTGAAAAGCTCTCTCTCAGATACCCTGGGGCCTTTGGCAACAGACAGACTGGGCAAGTGGCCTGGAACTGCCATATTGGGCCAGCTAGAGTTGCCCAGGCCCTAGATAAACCTTTCCTCTGGACACAAGACAATTGTCTGCAATGCTGTATTCCCGCCTCTAACTGGGAATGCATACCTAGGCTGAAGGGCCCATTTCTCCAACACATGAGTCCTGTTCTCAAGGGATCCATAAAACCAATAAGGAAGGAGACACCAACAACAGAGACGAGGACCTGCGTCCCACAAGTGTCACTTCCCCAGGGACGTGAGAAAGCAGCCCTTATGACGTACCCACCCCCAGTCCAGAGAGTCCCCAGATTATCACTTCTCCAGATTGAACTTCAGCTCTGAAATGCAGAGGCCAGGTCAATGGCCAGGGAGTCACGAGTCCCATCAAGCTGGTCAGGCTCAGAGGGCTTGGCCAGGGTGTAAGCTGGCTGCAGTGGAGCTTGGACTGTAAAACTGCCCACTCTGGATGCTTTCAAAGGGATACATGTGAGAGGGGGATCCTTTCCTCATGAGGCGCTCTCAGGGCTCCTTTCAGTCATCTACCTTTATCGTCTCCCTCCCCCACTGCCCCACAAACAACCCCAGGATGTCCACAGGAAGCCAAGATGTCCATGAGAAGGCAGGATAACAGGGTCCATTTTATAGGGGGGAAGCTGAGGCAGAGAGAAAACACAGAGCCAAGAAAGATCGAGCCTCCAGTCTCAGCTTCCACTCACCCTGGGGGCAGGGGACACTGGCTGCCTCCCTCCCAGGCAAGGCCACAAGGATCACAGGCAGCCCAGGAAAACCCCTTCCAACAGGGCTCAGGAACCCCAGGGGGGTAGGTTTAGGCTCTCTCCAGAAGAGATGCAGCCACTGTCCCCGCAGCCAGGCCCTTAAGTGACTGAACCTCTGCAGAGGGCCTCATGGGGGCCACTGGGCTCTCAGTCTCCTCACAACCCTCTCTATGCCCTATGGGGCTCACGCCACCAGATGCTGCTCCATCTCCCTCCCCTTCTGGAAAGGCCTGGCTCACTGGGGAGGTCAAGGGCAGGGTTCTCTGGAGTCTGTGCCTGAGCCCCCGGCCAATATACAGAGGAGGCCACTCACGGGGGGCTTCCCTTAACAAGGCCTCGTCTTGCCTCCTTCCCCTACCACACACATACCCTTGGCAGCCCTGCAGGTCTGCCCACTGCCCCTTCATCCACTCGACAAGCAATTGCTGAGCACTGGCTACAAGTCAGGCTCTGGGGAGACACAGGAGACAGGGCACAGTCTCTCCCTACCCGCAGAGATCCCCCACTCCAGTGGGGGAAAAACAGAAACACACGGTGATTATAACACAAGGTGGCCTGTGCTGGGGCTAGAGATACATGCTGGGAACAGGTGACCCTGAGGAGAGTTCCCTGACTTTGAGCCTCTGCTGGAGCTGTTCCCTCTGCCTGGAAGCCCTGCCTCCACTCGGACAACCTGCCTTCCTTCAAGGCTTACCTCCTCCAGGCAGCCCTCTGGCACAGACTGTTCTCACCCTTTCTGAATCTTCATGCTCTTACTCAGTGTTAACCACTATCCCATATTGCTTCTTCAATTCCCTTCTCCTTCTACACCAAGACTAGGAGAAGCAGGGCCTAGAGACAGTGTGGCCCAATGGAGAGGGCAGTGAACTGGTTGTCAAGTAACCAGATATCTGGTCCAGGAGCCACCACTCACTGGTTCCTGCCTTTGAGGAACTTGGGAGCCCAGAGAGGGGCGGGGGGACAAGGCCTGTGTCCGGGAACCACCTTTGTAATGAGCAACTGGCACATGAAATAGCAGCCACTAGCAGTGCCCACATGCCCTGTGTGTGTGAGCACTGCTTACTTGTATAACCGCTTATTCCCATCTGAGAAATGAGGAAAGGTTGGCTCTGAAAAGTATTTTGTTTCAGGTCACAGCCTGGGGTCACAAGTGAGCAGTCAGGATTCGAATCCAAGCCTGCCGACTCTAAATCCAGTCTCTGTCACGCCTGCTGCCTGTCTATGTTGAGAGGTGGTTCTCAAACCCACCCTGAGAGGTTAGTTCATGGGTCTGGTAAGAGGGTTGGGGGAATGGAGGTGGGAAATCTGCAGTGCTTCATAAGCAGCCCAGGTGGTGCCCAGGCACTGGAGCAGGAGAGAGGCTAGAGGGTCAGGGCCTGGCACAGTGCAGTTTCCAAGGACCTACTGCTCCTCACTCCCCAAAAGAGCCACCTGCCAGAGTGCTGTGCCCTGCCCAGGAGGCATGAGGGGTCCCATGAGCCCTGGGTGGACTTTGTTCTCAGCTAGCCCTAGGGCTGCCTGAGGCCAACTGAGTGTCCATGTTTACTGTGCACTTACTGTTTGCCCAGCACTGTACTGAGGGCATTGCAGGCAACATCTCATTTAACCCTCACTCTTGTCTCATTTTACAGGTCAGGAACGGTATGCTCCAAAGTATCTATCTAACACAAAAGAGTAACGGAGTAACAGAGAAACAAAAAGGATATAAGACAGACAGAAATCAAACAGCAAAATGGCAGACAGAAATCCCACCTTATCAATAATTACTTTAAATATAAATAGATTAAACACTCCAATTAAAAGGCAGAGGTTGGGAAAATGAGTTAAAAAAACACCATACAACTATATGCTGTTTACAAAAGATACACTCTTTAGATTCAAAGACACAAATAGCTTGAAAGTAAAAGGCTGGAAAAAGATACACCATGCAAACAGTAACCAAAAGAGAGCTGGAAGGGCTATGCTAATATTAGACAAAATAGACTTTAAGACAAAAATTCTCATTAGAGACAAAGAAGGACATTTTATAACGATAAAAATGTCCATCCATCCACAGGAGATTACAATTATAAACATAGATGCACCTAACAACAGAGCCCCCAAAACACATGAAGCAAAACTGTCAGAACTGAAGGGAAAGATAGACAATTATACAATAATAGCTGGAGACTTCAACACTACATTTTCAAAAATGGACAGAACAACTGAATGGAAGATCAACAAAGAAATAAAAGACTTGCAACTGGACCTAAGAGACATCTACAGAACACTCCACCCAACAACAGCAGAATACGCATTCTTCTCAAGAGCACACAGAACGTTCTCCAGGACAGATCATAACTTATGCCGTAAAACAAGTCTCTGTACTTTGAAAAGGGTTGAAATCATACGAAGTATGTTCTCCAATCAAAATGAGATAAAATTAGAAATCGATAACAAAAGGAAATTTGGGGAATTTACAGGAAATGAAGGGTAGAAGTAACTTGTCAAGTTCTCACAGCTCAGAAGAGCCACTCCCTCCTTACTCAGAAGTGTTCTCCACACCTTCTGCACAGCCCTAGGAAGCTGCAGATCTCACACTTTTGCAAATCCCTGGGTAGCTCTTCTCCCATCCCCCAAAGTGGACACACACTGAACCTGACCCCACGCTTGATCCCAGAATTAAAACAGCTGGGGGAGGGAGAAGCCTTTGGGGCTGTAACAGCTTCTTATGCAGCCCTCCCCTTCTCCCTGGGAAAATGGCCACAGGCAAATATTTTCACTCCCCCAGCCAGTCTACAGAATGTCCAAGAGGCAGATCCTTCCCAAAAGAAGGAAGCAAACATTCATAGAGCACTTCCCCCATGCCAGGGACTCGACATACCCTAAGCCATGCTTACAAACTTCCCATCCAGGCATCTTATTGCCCCCATTCTACAGAGGGAAACTTCTGCTGTTTAAGTGGTAGAAGCAAGATTCAAATGCTTAGTCTTTCCATCATTCTCCCAGAAAAATCCCAAATCTACACTTGTGCTGGGCCTCAGATGGAATGCTACATGTGAGAATCCCACAAAACCAGGTGTGGGGCCCTCCCTTTCCTCAGGTTCCCTCTTAGAGCTGCTGCTTTTCCTGGGGACTTTCCCAAATAAAGTATAGTATATCACACTCTCGCAAGAAATAATCCCAGTCCCAGTCTGCCAGAAACAGGCTCTCCTCAGGATTGAGGGCATCCGTAAAACCCCCTGGAAGCTGGGAGAGCCCACAGGGTTTTGGGGTGAGGGGACTGCAGAGGTGAGCTGGGAGCTGCAGGGTCAGCAGGACCCTGGAGCAGAGTCCAGGACTCCAGACTAAGAGCCCCCACACCACAGGGAGAAAGGTACCTTGAGCCTCTCTTCAGAGCCAACCAGCAAAGCAGGGCCCTGCTGGGGAAGCTGAACAGATTCCAAATATCAAGGGATGTCAGTGTTCACTTGGTCCAGTTCCTCACTCCACAAAGCAGCCCAGAGAAGGAAAGGAACTTGCTTGCAGATACACAGCCAGGAGCAGATACACAGCCAGGAGCAGAGCAGGGCCCAGAATCAAGGACTCCAGGAAGAATGCTTCCTCCCTCCATTTAGGCAGGTCCCACCTTTTGGCAAGGCAGAGCTTGAAGCCAAAGTGAAATCCCATCACAAAAATAAGGCTTTCTCTTTCACCATCATCACCACCACTAACATTTCCTAAGGGTGTGCCTATGTGCCAAGCACAGTGCAACACCCCCCACACACATGATCCTGGTTAATCCTCACCAGGTAGGTATTATTACTCTCCCCCTTTCTCAGTGAGGAACCTGAAGATGTGAGGGGTCAAATCACTTGCCTGAGGTCACAGGACTATAGAGGCAAGGCTCTGGAAGCTAGAGCCCTTTCTGTGAACTTCCTCCCCAGGGCTTCAGGCTCAGCCTCCTGCTTGGGTGCCAGACCAGGCTGTCTGGGATGGACGGCAGCAACCTCTGGGCTACTCACATCATCTCCCTGGAGAGTGGCTTCAGCAGGCCTGAAAACCACTGTGATGTTCTGGAAGTGTGGCTGGTCAGGTAAAGTGGGTGAGAAGGGCCTGGGAGGTAAGGGCTTTGAAGATGAAGAGGCTAATGGTGATTACCCCCACTGGGCCAACCTGTGGAAGGTTCACATCTGCTCAAGAGGAAGCCACACCCCTCCCACACTCTCCAACCCCACACCCACGGTTGGCCAACAGTTCTTTAAAAATAAAAGCCTTGACTCTCCCCTGCTTGTCAGATGCCCCAAATCCCCAGGGGGCCCAGGCTCCTGTGCCTTCCTTTGGCACCCTAAAGTCTGGGTCAAGTCAGCTCCATGCTTGGGTTCCTACTAGTGCCAATGGCCCCCACCCAGGGCTTGAGCATCAGCCCCAGCCATAGCAACCCACCATTCTGCATGGGGCTCTCAGAAGAGTTTCTTCTCAAGAACTTAAATTCCTAAATAAAGTCTGTTCATTGCACACCCTGAATACGAGAGACAGATAGTGCCCACTCACTCCAAAGATCGTTGGTCCAAATCTCTATTTCATGACTGATGAAACTGAAGCCCTGAGAGATAAAGTGACTTACCCAAGGACACATGGCTGATACTCGGGCAGAGCCATGCTCAGGGCCTCTCAAGTGGATGTTCTCACACTCAGCACTCCCTCAGACCTGGCACTGCCAGGGTGACATTTGGCTCATCTCCTTCTGGGTAAGGAGGTGGAACAGGGGGGTCTACCGTGTGGTGTCTTCATCAGCCCAGGCTCTCCTGCCTAGCCAGCTCCAGAAAGGTCCAAGACCTACCTGATGGCTGGGGAGGGAGGGGCATCTTACTGGTTTAGAATGAAAGAATCAGGATGATATGGCTCCCCAATACCTGCTGGTGACCAAGAAGCACAAAACCTTGCTGCCAGCAGAGAAGGGTCTCAGCATGGCTGCCTGGGCCTCCTAGATGGGCTGCAGAATGGGCAAAAAGCAGCCTACCTCACCAGCCCAGCCATCCAGGCAGTGGCACACCCTTTCTCAGGCCCTGGTCAAGATCCAGGGCCTCTGCCAAATGCTCACACATTCCTTGCATTTCTTCAATCTCTGTGCAGCTGCTCCAGGGCCTTTTCTCCTGTGTTGATTTATTCTTTATTGTTCCTGAAATACACCCAGAGGCCTTTGGCACCAGGCACCAGTACAGCATCCAGCCCAAGCCCCAAGTACACAACACACCAACCAGGCTCTCTGGGACCTGGGCCAAGCCAGCTGGAATGATGGGCCCTGGGGTCAGACTCAGCAGCCAGGAAGGGAGACCCAAGGTCCCACCTACCCCAGCCTATAGTCTCAGAGCTGTTCTCAGAATCACAGAGGCTGGGATGTCGGGGGAGGAGGAGACACTCGGAAGGTCTCCAGGAGGCCTAAACTAAGCCTTTCTACTCCTTCCATGCATGAGTGACTCTCCCAGCAATCGCCCCACACAGCTGACCCCCATGTGCCTACTGCCCTCCACGGCAGGGCCTCGTGGCTCAGGCTGGGCTTCTGGCTGCCCCGTGACGTGTTTGGAGAGGGGAGGCTCAGTGGGGTCTTCCCTACCCTTCCCAGCCCCAAATAGCTCCCCTATCAACCAATCTAATGGTGCCTGAATTCCTACCATCAGCACTTCGTGCCAAGGGTCAAACATTGTTCCCTGTACAATTGAAAATAGCCTGGAGAAGCGTGTGAGCTGCGTGGTAAAAACAGACAGGGCTTTAGCGTCTGGCAATGTGTCCTGGCTACTCCAATCACCAGCCTCTCTGTGGGCCTCAGCCTCCCTATCGGTAAATAGGCACAATGTCTTCATCTCATAGTTATTGTGGGATTAAATGAGGTTAATATATATGAGAAGTGCCTGGCACAAAGTAGGGGCTCAGCCAATGTGATTTCCTTTCCCCCTTGCTGGGCAGGAGTAGCATCACAATCAGTCTGCAGCACCTGGAGGAGAATCGCATGGTCTGACTCTTCCAGTTGCACAGCTGGCTGAGCACAGGGCTGGCCAGGCAGGAACAGAACAAGGAGACTAGCAGTCCCAGCAACAGCGTCGGTCTCCGCAGGCAGGCAGGGCGTCTGGCCTAGGAAACCAGGAGGAGCACACCCAGCACAGGCCTCCCCTGGACTCAGCTGTGCCAGCGGGCCTGCAGGGACACGGTGGGACAAGAGGCAGCAGATAATACCCAGCAGAGCTTCCAGGCCCATAATTGGAGCCTCCACCCTCCTGGGCTCACCCTAAGAAGAGCAATAAAAGGGAACGTGCCATTACCTGAGGGAGGTGGGGGGTGGGGGGCACAGGAAGTATGAGCAGGGACGCAAGAGGCACCAGGGCCTGCAGGGAGCGAGCAAGCCTGACCTGAGGCCACGACAGTGAACGCCCCACAAGTGGAAGTGCCCGCCTGGTTATTTTTGGCAGCTCTTCTGCCCAAAGCCAGCAAGGAAAGGCAGCTGCTAGCAACATGGAAGGGCTGTTTACGCTCAAGTGTGCAGGCCCTGCTGCAGGGACAAAAAGAGCCCCAGCAACCACCGTGCAGAGGGGCCTCTGCCCCCTTTCTTCCTCTCCCGACTGTGTCTGTACAGTCCAATCTGCGCGCTGCATAGCTGACATAGCGTGGGTACTTCTGCTTTCACTCAGATCCAGTCTCCCGACCACAAAACTCACTCACACACACACAAACAGACAAATAAATAACTATGGAGCCAGCTGAGGCCCGAGCCACACCCAGGGGCCAGACAGTGTTCCTCTGGGCTCTTCCTGCACTGAAGCAGTCCTCCTAACTTCCCAATAGGGAGGGGCAGGGACCAGGGGCGGCACACAGGAGCAGCTCCTCTTGCCACCCTCCCAAGGTGAAAGTGGAGATCATCTGCAGGAACCTCAAGGAACTCACTGCCTCTTAGCTTCCCTATCTGAAAATGCAGGAGTTGGGAGATGTCCCAAAGTGTTTTCCAGCTCTGAGATGACTCCTGGGAGCAGGAGAGCCCAGAACTGTGACCTAGGGCCAGCTGGGGAGGTCAGACAAAGCAAGGTCTGGGGAGGGGGGGATCTGGGCCACAGCCAGGTGCATGCCCCAGGAGCTGCCAGAAGGCTGGGAGAAGGAGGAGGAGGAAGAAAGGAGAGAAAGGCCAGCTTACATGCACTCCCAGGGTTGCAAGTTATCACAGAAGCGTTTCTGAGCTCCTTTCTGAGCTCTGGGACCTTCCCCTCCAAGAAATTGGCAAATTCTGGCAACAGCAGGCTAGACTGGAGACTCTGTCTGCCCAACTGCTGGGAAAAGCTGGGAATCGAAATCCCTCACCATTTTCCTTCCTCTCTGGACCCCATTTCCCCAAGAGAAGTTGGGTAGTCTCAGAGGGAACCCCCTTCTGGCTGCAAGCCTGGTATACTTCCCTCTCTCCAAGCTCTGGCCTGGACAAACCTTGCCCTGGCTGCTCCCCTCCCCCTTCCTGAGAGTCTTGGAAGAAGCACTGCCTGGAAAAAATAACGCTCTCACCACGAGCTCCCTGCGGCTGGAGAGAAAGGCAGAGGGAACAGGGAGCACCTTCCCTGGCTGGCCACAGCACCAGGCTATGTTCCAGGAAGAACGAGCGCAAGAACCGCTGCCAGGGAAGCCTTGGGCTCCCAGCCCCTCTCCTCCCCACCAGCCCCGGCAAACCACAGCCTGCAATCACGTCCCTCAGGGAGACCCCCACCCCCACCCCAGCAAAACCCTAGGTCTTTTCTGACATGTGGCAACTTTCTTCTTATATAATAGCTTGGTGTGCGCGCCCCCCCGCCCACCCCCATGGGAGAGAGAGCCAAAGTGCTCTTTAGAGCGACAGCTCCCACCCCTAGCTCCACCCAACTCTCCACTGAGCTCACCCTGGGAGGCTTCAGGTGAAGCAAAGACAAGGGGACTTTTTCCTTGGCTGAGAAAGCAGCCTTCCTGCCACCCACGTGAGCAGTTCGGCCTGAGGCCTGGGCGGGCAGGCGGGTAGGCTCCAGAGAGCACAGGCTGATCTCTGGGAAGCTGAGCCCTTAACTTTCGGCTGTAGGGACAGAATCCATTGCAAAGGCGCACAGCAACCAGGGCCCGGGCTCCTCTAGGCAGGAGTGGATCACACAGTTGTGCCCAGGGAGTTAGAAAATGAGCTTCATTTACATAAGCCCCAGTGGCTTGGAAGGGTGCCCTCCTCCCACAAGCAGGACACTCTTCATTTCCTCTTCTCTGGGAGGAGCAACAGGCAAACGGGAGCCCGACTTGCATCTGTTGGGTACCTACAGACTGGTATGTGCCAGTCACTTTGCATGCAAGATCTTGTTTAACTTCACAGCCACTGTATGAAATATTATTATCATCCCCATTTTACAGGTGAGGAGACTGAGGCTCAGGAAGTTAAGCAATGCCTAGAGCCACACAGCAAGTGGAGAAGCTGGAATACGAACCCAGGTCTGCCCAGGCCTCGTTCCTGTGCACCAGCCAGACTTGCTTCAGAGTCACTGCTCGGATTACTGACCACACACCATCCAGGAATGGTGTTCTGAGTGTGAGAGAGGAAGTGGGTGTGGACAAGTTTTGCTTGATGGCTCTGTAATCTGAATAGATGCCCTACTAACTGTGATTGTTCCCAAGTGTGTGACTGTGAGAGCCCCTGTAAGTGTGTGTGTGTTGGGGGTGGAGGGAGGATGATCTGGATTCCAAATAGCAGTTTCCAACACCGAAGTTATGCTGTAATGCTTCTGATTCACAAAATGAGCTCACGGTCTCACGGTATCCTGAATGTTGCCTCGAATGCAAATGCAGGTCCCTTAAGTAAGAACTGGGGACCTCAGCACACTCCACCTAGCTCCAGCCCAGAGTGCAGTTTCTTTAGTTCAGTCCCACACAGAGCGCTCCCACGCAGAAGCAACCCCTCCAATGGAAGGCGACCACTGGCTGAATTTCCTGCAGCCTATGGTGAGTCAGGGAAGAAGGGAGCCCCCGGGCTGCTTCTCTACTGATGGGTGCATACACACAGGAAGGGTGCCAACTGGCCTGGCCAAAGGAAATGCCCAGGTTAGGAGATTGCCAGGCAGGAGGCTCCACGCTCTTCCACCCTGAGGTCCTGTTGGGGTCAGGATGACTGGCATATGCTCCCAGAATGGCAGACATAGGGCAGAGCCAGGAAACTGGGTTCACCAGCATCAGAATCACTCATGCCTGACCCTTTTGAAACCAATGGTGCAGTATGAGTCCCAGCAGCAGGACTCACTCAGCCCACCACATGCTAAGTCCACATTTTTTTGATGGAGACTTTTCATTCATTTGTTCAATTAACATATACTAAACACCTACTACATGCTGGGCACTGTGGGAACAATCCAGAGCACACACTGGAGCGCAGGATACAATAATACTCTATTAACTCTTTGCATCTCCCTGAGGGATGTATGGAGACTCTGGCTCCCAGTTGGTGTTTTTGACCACCACACTACAGTATGTACACAAGTGACTACATAAGGTGGAAATGAGTCCAGAAGGCACCTAACGTTTCTCAAAAGAACTGGCACTTGAAACAGGACTAGGAGAAGCAGGAATCTCCCAGCTACTTGTGGCCGTCCCAACTCCCCCGTGAGCAAGGTTTCCTTCTGGGAGATCCACCTGCAGGAAAGGGGCTAGCAAGGCCAAAGATTCCTGGACTGGGCCCATTCCCCTTCCAGGACACTATACCCCATGCCCCCCCCCCCCCCCCACCAATCCTTCTCCCACTTAGGGACCCAGAGGCCTTGGGTCCACTGGGCAGCTCTTCCCTGGGTTCTATAACCACAGGAGGCCCTCAACTGAATCTGTAATTGCATATTGTCTTTTTTCTTTTTCCCCATTTATTAAAAGCAGCAGCCCACAGGGCTAAACACTCAGGCTATTTTTAAATCCCACATTTAAAAGTTGAACTCTCACCCCATGGACACTCCACA
The DNA here is from genome assembly GCF_021613505.1 of Equus quagga. Taxonomy (NCBI): domain Eukaryota; kingdom Metazoa; phylum Chordata; class Mammalia; order Perissodactyla; family Equidae; genus Equus; species Equus quagga. The sequence continues at coordinate 18,205,497 of NC_060286.1, forward strand.
GTACTCTTTCCTAGGGTGGGGTGAGGGGCTGACAGAGCCAGGGGAAGGGGGGTTCTGCCCCGAGCTTGGAGAGGCCACACTGGCAGTGGGCTGGCTGTCCCAGAGCAAGCTGCATGGTCTGGGGGTGAGGGGTCGCCCTCCAGGTCCTTCATCCCTTGTCCCCTGGGAGCTACTCAGACCAGAGTAACCAGCCAGAGGCCAATCCAATTAGAGTGGAGACTGGGCCAGGGCCATGCAATGAGATGGTTTATCACAGTAATTGAATGTTTACACTCCTATTATTCACTATCCGGAGCAGTAGGAAAAGACGACCCATAAATTCTCAACCTGGGAAGGTTTCTCCTTTCCCCTTCGACCTGAAGCCATCTAATAGGCTGTGGAGAGCATGCATTTCTCTGATTCTAAAGGGGCAGGTGCCACACCATCCCTGGGAGGTTCTGGAGCCAGACAGGTGGTTTCCTCTCCTCAGCCTGGGGCCCACAAGGCAGGAGAGGCTTCCCCCAGAGCTGCACTTCTTCCACCTTCACCAGGCTTCCAGCCTCAATCCTGAAGCTGCAGGAACAAGGAGAGAGGAGAAACCTCCAGGCGGCCACCAGGCCAGGCTCCCCCTGCTGGAACAAGCCAGATCTCCCCTCCCCACAGCCACAACTGCCAACAGGGATCCCCTGCACGCACGTGCCATGGTGGCCTCCATAGTCAGCCAGAGCCAGCCAGCTCTCCCCTGATCCCGCTGGCCCCGAGCGAGGCTCCACTGGCCGGCACACAGGTCCGATGTGGTACGGTGGAAGCAGGAAGTAGCCACCGAAGTTGTGACCAACAAAGTTTTAAATGGGGCGAGGAACTTCCGTTTTCATCCTTCCAGCCGCTGGCTCTGGAGGCTGGGCTGGAACACCCAGTGGCCTCCACTTTGGGTGGCAGGTACCTCCTCCAGGCCTGCCTCCCTCGGGGCTGAAGCTTGAAAGCCCCAGAGCAGCACCAGGCCCATACCCAGAGACATAGGCGGGGACCCTCAGAGGGGCCACCTGGTGCACACGCTCCTGTATGTGTGACCTGGGAGGGGGATATGGCTTCCTCCACCAAGCCGGCCATATGCAGAATCCAAACAAAACCCGGGCTCCCGAGTTCCGGACAGGCACACGGTGCAGCCAGCGCGGGGAGAGCTCGGCAGGCCGCAGCGGCTCGGACGCGCGGGGGCGGGCAGGCTGACAGGTCCGAGGCGCGCCAGCACTCCGGGTGCGCGGGGTGAGGCCGGCCCGTTCGCCCTAAACGCTCCAGCTTAGGCCTCTCCTGCACTTGCCCCAGTTCCCTGCCACTCCTGCACCTCTGTCCCCCAAACTCCCAGGGCGGACACAGTTTCCGTGTCCACTGTGCCGTGCACACTGGAAAGAAAAGGGGAAGGGGCTCCCATGCCAAGTTCCTGCATTTCGGGAGCCCCTCCTCGAGTCTCCGGGCCTGGACTCAGTCACGCAAGCCGGTCGCTGCGGACACCACGCTTCGCTCAAACGGAGGAAGAGCAGCCGTATTCCCGAGCCGCCGCCACCGCGGGCCTGGCTGGTTGGGAGGGTTTTCCTGCCGGGGCCGCGCCCGGGTGGGCGGGGGCCGCGCGCGAGCTGCGTAGTTGCACAAACACGGCGGGCTGGCGCTGCACACGCAGCTGCGGGCTGGGGTCGCGGGCCGCGGCGGGGCGGATTGAGGGGCGGCAAACTCACGCAAACCCGCACACACTCCCCCAGCCGCCCAGGCCGCAGAAGTTGCCGCGCGGCGCCCCCAGCCGCCCAGCGCCCCCGCTCCGGGCCGCGCCTGCAAAGCTGCAGCCCGCGCGCCGAGCCGCCACCGCTTGCGCGCAGTCCGGGGTCCCCTGGCCGCCGCCGCCACAGCGGGCTGCGCCTCGCCGCGTGCAGGCCTCGGCCGCCGACCAGGCAGCCCCACTTACCCCGCTCCTGCCCGAGCTCTGGCATCGGCTGTCCCCCTTCCGCTGTGGGCCGCCGCCTTCAGTCGCCTCCCAGACTCCAGCCGCCTGCACGCACTCCTCGATTTTAAAAACAAACAGGCGCCGCCGCCGCCTCCCCGCGGCGCTCGCAATGCTTCCGCCAGCCTGCGCCTCCCGAGGCTGGGAAGTTTGCTGGCAGGGCCCGGGAGGGACGCGCGGGCTGTCACCCCTCACTCGCGGTGCAGGAGCCTCGGCGCACCCCGCGCCAGTGGTGTCCGCCTCGCGATCGCTCTCCCTCCCTTCGTGTCACCCCCAGTCCTGCGATGCAGTGTCAGGATTGCACTGCTCTGACTCATCGGTTGAGCTCACAGCTTGAAAAAAAAAGAGGGAGAGAGAGAGGGCGAGAGGCAACAGCGAAGGAGGAGGACTCTGGCGTGCTACAAAGGATTGCACAACTCGGGGCTGGGAGCGCGGAGCACCCAGCGGCGGGCCGGCGCGCGCGGCACGGCGGCGAGCAGAAACCAGCTCTACCACTTCATCAGCACAACTGTCTCGGGTCGGCCTCTCCGCCAGCAGGCCCGGCGCCGCCCACTTCCTGCGACCAAATAAGGCCGGGGAAGGCGTCTTTAAACCTCCGGCGGCTGCCCGGGCTGGGGATTTCCAGTAGACCTCACCTCCACTCCTTGAGGCGGTCGCCACCCTCCCCCAGCCCAGGCCGGCGCCCCCGATGGCCTTGCTGGAACCAACAGGCCACGCGGCTCGTTCCTTTCACACCAAGGTCAGGAAGAGACGGTGACGAAATGTTTGGAAACCCATCGTGCCTGCCAGGAAAGTGTGTGTGTGATGTTGGGGAGGACACAAGTCGCTTTCTTCCATAAAGAAAACTCTGGTTTTGGATACGGTAAATCATGCACAATCCTCTCCAAGGCACTTAATTAACAGTCTCCCCAAGTTTCACTTTTTGGCTTGCCAGCATCCTACTGGTATAAACGTTACTGAGAAACTGGCCCCAGCCCCTATAAAAGACCCACATCTCAATTACTTAGGTGATGAAAAGCTCTTGGGTTTAATTCTAGCGACTGAGGCCAGAGTTGGAGCAGCTTTTCACAGCATGCACACATGTCCCCTACCTTTCCTACAATTCCCCCGATGCCTCTTTGCTGGTCTGGTGGGAAACATTTCTGCTGCTCAGGAGGTTCTTGCTGGCCCCCACATTCAGTGAGGTCCCAGGGCCAGGAGAAAGGCCAGCGGAGGGAGCCCTGATGTTCCTGGTTCCTTCCATTTGTTGTTGTGTTTTGTTTTTTTTTTTCCAAGATGGGTCAAAGAGATTTTCCTTTGACGGAAAAACCCCAGAAGAATACAGTGTGTCCTGGCAGCCCCTTTCCTGCTGTGGCCAGTCCTGAGAAGCAGGTGCATCCCCTGCTTTCTTAGGGAGAAGGGGAGGGGCAGCAGAAGGTGATTCTCCCAGCTCTCTGAGCCTTCAGGGCAAGGACCGCTGCCCCTGGGGAGTGGATGAGAGAGACCACTTCAAAACCTCGGAAAACTCACCCTTGCTCCTAAGGGGCATGACCTTCCTGTTCCCTTCCACCCGGAGCACCTGTGTGCATCTGGAGGTCACACTTCACCCAGGAGGAAAAGGGCTTATTTGCACCATGATATGACAGATATGTCAAAGTAATGACCACTTAAAACAGCCTTATCTGCAAAATAAAGATAATTATGCCAGAGGACAGGACCAGATGACCTCTTGAAATCCCTTCCAGTTAAAACTCCATGATTCTGTGATTGTAAAAAGTGAATGGAGGAGCCAGGGAAACCACCTCCACCAAAGCAAAGCCCAGGCTCTCAGATTTAGCATCTGCTGTGACAGTACCGTCTTGACAATTCTCAAAGCACGTCCCCACACACAGCCTACTTAACAACCCTGTGTGTGATAGAGTTTCGTCCCTCTTGTTTTATGAATGAGAACACTGAGGTTCAGAGAGGTTAAGTGACTTGTACAAGATCACAGAGCAGGCCAATCACTTGTCACCTCTCTGCTTCTCTTCCCATCTCCCCCAAAGGAAGGCAGTGAGCAACTGAGGGACTGGGGTGCTCAGGCATGCAAGCCCCCAAGTAGAGGCTAGGCTCTCAGGACTCCTGGCAGAGGCTCAATGTAAAGGCTTTTTGCTTTTTCCATTTGTCTGGTTTCTTCCTTCCTACTGACACCTCATCCAAGTAAGAGAAGCAAAAACAAAACCACTCAGTCTCCAACACTCACCACTGCTAGGCTCCTCTGCAGACCAGCAGTCATCCTGACCCACCCCCCCACAAGGCCTAGCCCCTAGACCTGGCCTCGGGCCAGCCCAGAGGGAGCCCCTGAGAGCCAGTGCAGACCAGCCCAGGATGTTCCCAACCAACCAGAAAACCCAGCTGGGGAGCACATTCCTAGAAGAGCCTGCTTCCATGGAGCCAGGGCCCAGCGTCCAGGGAACAAATGGGAGCCACTCCAAAGGGCACTCCTCAGCCTTGTGCCCCAGGACTTCCTCCCTGTCCCTCGCCAGGCTACTAGGCCTAGCCCTGGAAGCAGCGCAAAGAGTAGAGGTAGGTGGCAGGATTCAAGAGAAACAAAAGTCAGTGACCTAGAGGAGCCTAGAGGAGCCCTGCTTACTTTGGAGCAACACATCTCTTCACCCCAACTAAACTGCCAAATTCAGGCCACCTCAGAAAGGAAGAGAGGGAGGGAAAGGGGCATGTATGTGTACAGGGGAGGAGGGCTCAAGACTGTCCCAGATGGCCCCTGTCTGGCAGCAGAAGTCTACCTCCCGAGGCAGGCAGATGAGGGTGTGTAAAGAAAGCTGCAGCTCTTCCGGGAAAGCCCTGCAGGTCAGTTTGCTGCAGATATGACAGTGCAGAATCACTGACATGTGAAGTGAAAGTTTTGGTTTTAGAAGCTCCAGCCCTTCCTACAGACCTCTGGGGCCGTGAAGAAGGGTGCCCTTTGGGGAAGGCAAAAAAGATGCTCCAGGAACCTTACCCATGCAGTGGGCTTTTCTCCACCTCCCTTACACACTGCATGAGAGAGAGGAGTCCAGCGCTCCAGCTCCCAAGGAGTGCATCTGCTGAGACACACTCCAGGAGGCACGGCTCCCCAGACAGGATGCCACACTCTGGGTCCCGAGGAGAGGAGAAGATGGCATTAGAGAGGCGTCCCGGACCATATCAGCTCTCTGGACTCCGCTCAGAGTGACCAGTCACTACCCTGAGAGGCCATCGCATGTGTCCACTTCTGGGATAACCCGAGACCATTAAAAAGCTTCCAAGGGTGAATTTTATGGTATGTGAATTATATCCCAAAAAAGGTGTTATTAAGAGGAAAAAAAGCTTACAAGGAAGCCAGCTTCTCACCACTCACCCGCCTCCATCACCTTTCTGCTGACATCACTCAGTATTTTAAAAAGGAGTATTCTCCTCCCCAAGCCCTAGGCCTGCATTCCATGTCCTTCCTCCATTGTCCCTTCTCTGTCAGGACCTTTCCTCGAGGCCAGCACACATGGTGTGTTCAAGCAAATAACCACCCTTTACAAATACCGTTGAGGAAATCACACGTCCACATGCTGGAGTCCCTTATGTTCCTTGTGTCCCTATTGTCATTTCCCTTTGCAGAATAAAGGCACTACCTCTAAGACCTCATTAGCTACAGTTACCATAGAAGAAAGAGAAGGTTGTGGAAAGAAGAGGAAACAGGACTGAGTTTGGGTCCTGCCTAATTAAGCTAACCTGCTGTGTGACCTTAGGAAAGGTGACACTTACCTTCTCTGAGCCTCACTTTTTTGGCCCATAACAGAGGTACTGGAAGTATTTATTACACCAAAAATGAAAGAACGCCCACCTTTAGGGGCTTGGAAGAATCACAAGGATAAAAAACTGCTTTAACACTGTATCATGATATGTACACAGAGGGGTTACGATTGTTATCATTTTTTACTGTTTATCCTATATCCCCTTCTCCCAAAATTAGCTTCTCCCAGATTGGTGGTTATCAGAGGGGAGGGTGGTTGGGGGAGGAGGGCAAAATGGGTAATGGGCACATACGTATGGTGACGGATGGAAACTAGACTTTTGGTGGTGAACCTGACGCAGTCTATACAGAAGCCAAAATATAATGATGTATGCCTGAAATTTATTCAAAGTTATAAACCAATGTGACCTCAATAAAATAAAATTTAAGAAAACTAGTTTCTCTCTTTCAAGAACCTAGTCCAGGTAAGACTTTTTTCCCCCTGAAAAGACCCCAGGCCCACCCCCTTCAGCCTCAGGGTGACCCTGTGCTGGGCTCTGCCCAGAGACACTCTTTCCAATATTGACTCAGCGTCGCACCCGAGTGTCCTCCCAAGGCTCCTCTCCCAGTCCCTGCTCCTGTGTCCTTTCCATCAAGCTTCTTCCACAGTGCTGTCCACCCAGCCTGAACAGGGACACTCCTCCGATGGCTGTGCCTTCTCCTCATCACTCTCTGCCATGTCCTTTCTGAGGAAGCAGGCAGCTCAAAAGCACCCCAGCCATTAAGTTAAGCCACCGTGTGCCGAGAAGTCCCTGCACTGTCTTCTCTTTTACCCTTGAAAACCCAGGGGACCCTCCTCCTCAGTTCACATGCACTTCACCTGTTCCGGGGCAGGGCCGTGCCTCCCACACCAGCCCACAGCTGTCTGCATCCCTTGGCCCTCCCACCTACGCCCGCCTCCGCCTCCCTCTCTTGCAGGCCTGGGCCAGGTTCTGAGCGCCTTTGTCAGGCCTGAGAGGGAGTTTCTGCAGATGTCCCCAGTTGTTGCTGTCACTCTGGGAGAGACGTCTGGCTGTATGTAGGGAGAAGGACAAAACAGGTGTAGCTGCCAGGGAGGGCAGGCAAGCAGGGCCACAGGGACAGAAACGCCCTTTCCTCACAGAGCCAGAGCTGCCAGCTTCCCAAAGGCCTCATTTGAGCACAGTTCCATGCCCCCTGCAGAACCAACCCAGACAGACCCCTTTATTGGCTGTTCTCTGGAGCTCGGCTTCCCTACCTTGTGGCAGTGGGTCAGGAGGAACTGGACCCCCAAGTCCAGCGTGTGCAATGGGGCACACTTTAAAGCATCATTTTATTTTTTTAAAGATTGGCACCTGAGCAAACATCTGTTGTCAATCTTTTTTTTTTCTTCTTCTGCCCGAAGCCCCCCAGTACATAGTTGTATATTCTAGTTGTAGGTCCTTCTAGTTGTGGCATGTGGGATGCCACCTCAGCATGGCATGACAAGCAGTGCTAGGCCCACACCCAGGATCCAAACCGGCGAAACCCTGGGCCACTGAAGTGGAACAGCGAACATAACTACTCCGCCACGGGGCGGCCCCTAAAGCATTATTTTTAAATGAAAACAAATACTGATACATCATGGACTAGAATCCAAAATTCATAGTCGTGGGAGTGTACAGGTTAAGGGCACAGGCTGAGACCTTTATTCAAATCTTGGCTCACACTGGCTTGATGCTTACTGAGCAAGTTACCTACCCACTTGGTTTTCTCATCTGCAAAATGAGGATGTAAAAGTAAGAGCTTAAAACAGTGTTTGGCACACATTAAGTGTTGCTATCATTTTTTCCTCATCTCCTAACTGATCTCCTTACTTCTAGTCTTGCACACTTACCATCCACACTGCCCTCAGAGTGATCACATCCCTTTTCAACAGCTCCCATCATCCTACTGCAAAAAGCTGAGACTGTGAGCCAGAATGCTAGATGCTTACAGTTCTGGCATGATCCGGCTCTGCCTCACTTCCTAGGCCCAGGCCCATACAGCCGAACAACCTAAAGTTCCCCCAAGATGCTTGCTTTCTCACACATGCTCCTCTTCCTCCACCTTTCCTCCACAGGTAAACACATACCCAGGTCTCCCACCAGACTTGTGCTTAATGGCAGCTCTTCCAGGAAGCCTTCCTTGGCTCCTCCAAGCAGAGGAAGGCCACTGGAGTGTATACTACTGGAGCCCTCCTAGATCCCCTTTATCAGGCTGGTGTGCCATCCTCCAGCTACCCTGTTGGCTGCTAAGAGCTCCCAGCTGCCCCCTTTTCAAAGGGAGCCTTTGCTGGGAGACAGCACAGCAACCAATGATTGACTGGGGGGGTGGGGGCTGGGGGGAGGTGGTTGGAGAGGAGTGGGTCCAACTCAAGGTAGGATCAAATCTGTGGTGGTGCAATTCATGCTCCGGGGCTCCCTGTGGGATCTGGCTAAAATAGGCCCAGCTGCAACACATCCTCCTTACTTAGCTTCTTCCCCAGACCCAGCCCACTTCCCTCACCCCCTTCCTCCAGAGAGCACTTCCTAAATCAAGCCCAGGCACCCCAAATTGTCTTAGTCTCTGCTCCTAAGAATGAGAACAGCCACTCCCTCCCCTAAACTCCCAGGGCATTCTGTTTATCTTTACTCGCTCCCCTACGCATTGTTCTATAGCCGCTTACTGAGCCATCTCCCTACGAGGACCAGAGCTCCTGAAGGGCACAGCCTAGATCTTTGTCACCTTGTATCCCTGGCACCTACAAAGCGCCTATACATGGTGGGTGTCCAGTAAATGCTTGTTGATAAATGCACAAATAATATATGTGAAATTTTGAGGTAAGCAATAAAATGGAACAGGTTATTATTATTACTACTTTTATTACTATTTCTTCTGTTCTAAGATGCACATTTTCCCCTATTTTAACATCTCTGACATCAGGATGCATCTTACAATTGATAGCATGTCATGGTTTAATTAGCAGCATTTTCTCTTTCTTAGTTGTACATAAAATAATGGTGCATCTTATAATCACTGGCTTCTTAGATTCAATGGTGTATGATATTATTATTACTATCATTATTATCATTATTATTATTATTATTATTATTATTATTATTATTTCTACTACTGAGGCTCAATCTCCTGGGTTCTGGGGCCTGCAGGGCAAAGTCCACAGAGTTGAGAGGCCCCATTATATGCACTCAGTATCGGTTGGACAATCAAGCTCTTATAAAGCCATCAGCAATTTCCCAGGGATCAGAAAGACCCCTGTTCCGGACACCTCCAGAGACTCCCTTGAAAGCGGTCAATGTGATGTGGAACAGCTCTGGACTGGGAGTCAGGAGAGCAAACTTCCAAGCCTGGTTCTTCCTCTGATTTTCTGGATGATCCCATGTAGGGCCTCTCAACACATTTATTGAGCACCTACGAAATGCCTGACATGATGGGAGCCCACTGGATCCACCCAGCACCCTGAGAGGAAGCCATAATCCTCACTTGATAGATAATGAACCTAAGGTTCAAAAAAGTTAAATAGCTCTCCCAAGGTCATACAGATGGAATTCAACCACTGGACTCTCTGAGTCCGTCTCTCTGCTGTATGCAGATACTTCTCTGTGCTTGTTTTCCCTGTAAGGAAGTCAAATAGTGAGAAGTCAAAGACTGGAGGCTCACAAGCCATTCTCACCCAGAGATACTGGAACACTGGACACATTGAGCCCTCCTTCTTAGAGGTGGAACTGAGTAGCTACATGAGGGAAGTAGCATTATGAGGACTAGCACTACAATAGGAGTAGCACTGTAATGGGACTCACATATTTCAATTTTCCACAGATTCCACCTGGGTCATGGTCACTGTGGATTACTTTATCATCTCACTAGTGCTGTTTTCTTACACCCAGCCAGCTTCTATTATTGAGGTTCTCCTTGTTCCCCAGGGGCCTTTGAGTGGGTGATCCTTAGACCAGATAAACTCTAGTGTTCTCTCCACCCCATACAGTCTGTGGCTCCTCCCAGAATCTCCCTGGGCAGCCTCCCTCCAAGGAGGTCATTTTATGAACCCATTTCAGAACCACTCAGACAAGCCCTTGCCTTGCATCTACCATATCTATCTCCCCTTCAGCCCCAGCGTCTGTCCCTCATGCTCCCTCCCACTCCCACCCCCTCCCCACACCCAGAGCATCAGTCCCAGACAGTCAGAAGGCTGAGTGGCTGAGGCAGAGCATGAGGCAGGTGTAGAGATGAGCTAGACCAGGTCCAGGGGTGGGGCCCCACCTGGGAGGGAGCAAGTGAGGAAGGCAGGGCCTTGCGTTTCCCAACAGGAAAGTGGTTCAAGGAGATCGATGGAAGCAGGGAGGCTCCGCAGCCACAGAGGATGAGCAGTTTGACACATGAGCAAACACAAACAATAAATCATCAGGAGAAAAATGTGCAGTCTCAGCAGCAATTTAAGATATGCAAATAAGAACACCATTAAGGACCCATCATGGCCCAGAGTCAATGTACAAATAAATTAATTAATAAACATGAAAGCTGCTGTTGGCAGGGCCATCAGGAAAGAGCTGCACGTACATTGCTATGCCACTACAAACTGTGCAAATCTTTCTAGAACATGATTTGGCATTGTGCTGCCAAGAGTTTAAGACCTTGACCAGGTAATTACAGTCAGGGGACCAGATCCCAAGAAAATAATCTAAACTACCAACACAAAGGAGTTACAAAAGATGCTCATAGCACCTTTTAATTATATATAGAGCCCCCAAAATTGAAATCCATTCAAATTTTGGTATGGTATGGTAACAGAAGGAAATATAAAAGGGACTGACACGTAGAAACAATCTGATAAAACCATTTAATGAAATCATGTTAGGTCACAAAATCAGAACAAAGAAATAGTAGAAGTGGACTTATAAACAATGTTAAAAGTCCCACAGGAACATTAGCAGCAATCAGAAGAGTATACTGAACAAAGTAAATTGCTAAGGTGTAATGTTTATTCAGTTAAGCTGATCAAGATGGTTTAAATAACGATGATGATGATGATGATGATGATGATGATGATGATGATACTGATGATGTAAGCTTCCACTGAAAAGGATTTCTTCATCATAAAAATACCCCAGGCCAGGTCCCAGGGGGCAAGTGGGTCCAGGCCCCTGGCTTGATGTGCAAGGAAGAAGGAATCTAAACGGGAGAGGTGGGGTTATAACTGTGGCAGGGGGAAGGCCCCAGAGCTTCCCTTATCAGGAGGGCTCTGAAAGATGCCTTTGCCAAAGAAACAAAGTTACACAAATAAACCCACACCATTTAACCTCCAACGTCCTGGGTACTAACTCTTACTGCTGCATTGGCGCTCTCAATTTTACTAATACCTTATTTCAGCAACTTCAGAGGTGACACCAGGGCTCTTTGTGGGCTAGCCTTGGAACCCAACCACCATTTATAGCATTGTTTCTATGGAAATATGTTTCAAGCTTCAAGAAATCGAGCTGCTGACAACTCTGGGGCACGCACGTGGTCTCTAAATTAGGGAACTGAGACGAGCAGTTATTGCTGGGTCCTGGGCTCGGGAAGACAGATTGTTACTCAGATTCTGTGGCAGTTAATATTCACACCACCAGCAAAGATCCCATTGGAGTAGGCTTGAGGTCACTATAGGGGGTGGGGATGGGACCATGGCACCCAGGAACCAACTTGATATCCTAGGGAAGTGCACGGGTATTCCCCACCCTGGCCTCCAAACACACACACAATCACGCGTGTCATGCAAGCCTGAAACTGGCCTGAGTGCCCTTCATGAGGATCCAGGCGAGCCCTGAGCCCATGTGCTTTCTAATTTCTCTCTGACTCTGGCAAACCTCCAGCCACAAGGCCCTATTTCAGTCTGATCTCAGAACAAAAAACCAAATCTTTCACGGTTCTGGAATTTGGCTTTATCGGATATATGCTTGAGACAACCAGGGCCCCACCAAGGCCCTCTCCACACACGTACCGCTGCTGCGGCTTCTGTTTCAGCAGGCTCCAACCTGCCAGCTCAAGGTCTGCCCAGCGCTCTGCAGCTCCCACCCACCTCGGGACTCCAAACAACACCCCAGAGTCTCCATTTCCTGCCCTGAGCTGCGCTGGTCACAGGGAAAGGACGATCATGGGCCCTCTAAACAGATACTCCACATGTCAAGAAAGCTCCCACTAAGAAGAAAAGTCTAGACACATGGGGAGGCAAACCCAAGGGGAAGTGGTGGGTGAGAAGGCCATTCACTAAGCATCCCAAGGTTCTGAGATGCCAGAGATACGATGAGGTGGTCAGAAGAGAGTCAGCTGTTCAGCCACAAGGCTACACCTGCAGTTGCAAGTCTCAGCAGAGCTCATGGTGAGATGGGGGGTCAGAGGGCCCTGCTCACTAAGCCAGACATAGACTAGATGAATGTGGGGGTCTTCATGAGGCTGGCACTACAGTTTCCATACCATAATAAACATGTGCAAAACTGTAAACACCCAACACACTCACTCACTAGGGCTCCCCCTGCGTTAGGCAGGGCTGCAGGAGGTCACTTGCAAAGCATCCGCTCCCTGCTGCCTGTTTGAACTACAGAAGAGAGAGAACCTGTGGCTGGGGCCTGCAGGACCAGGCAGCTTCGAGGTGAGTGGGCGGCTCAAAGCCAAGCCTCAGGGCCACACATGCTCACTGGGCTGGTTCCCTGGAAACCCAGGTGCAAACAGTTGACTGGGGCTCTGAGGCCACTTGGGAGTCGCCTACACCAGGGAGAGTCCATGCGGGGAGCCCCACAGTTAGACAGTTAGTGAGCCTGTGAAGTCTGGCCTCCCGTTACTAAAAGACTCAGTTGGCCAATCTGAATTCACCAGCCCCTGCAGTGCAGGAGGCTGATAAGACACAGCAGTTCCGTCTTCCCCATGGTAGCAGATGGGAGGCCAGGAGTTCCTCCCCCTGGCCTCCTTCCCACCCAGATCCAAAGCCTTTGATATGTTAAGGGTTTTTCTTTTTTAAGTATATGTACCATGTGTATATATATATTACCAAAGCAATTTCAAACACACAAATACTCCATTCATAACCATGTCACCTAAATCCAGTATTTACCTTTTGCCAATTTATACGATGGCCAATGTAATCAGTTTACATGCATTCATCAAGTATATGTGCAATTTTGTCTAAAACAGAAACCACTTTTCACCAAAATTCATCATTTTCCCATGAATTAATATCATCTTCATATTAATTTAACAGTGGCACAATATTCTACTGAGTCTAGGTATCATGAATTATATAGGCACATGGAACATTCAGGGTGTTTAGTTTTTTGCTATTTTAAACAATGTTGCTATAAATATCTTTGTATATATAGCTCTTTTCCTCTTTAGAATTATTTCCTTAGAATACATTCCCAAGAGCAATACTAAGAGGTAAAAGGAAATCAACATTTTTTTATAGCTGCAAGTTCTACATTTAAAAAATATATTGTTCCATGTGAGTTACCTGGATTGTCTATTTTCCAAAGCAGTTTTCCTGACCGCACCTCCCCATCCTACCAATCCTGGTCTGCTCTTAAAACCCACTTTTCCCAGCTGCTCAATGGGCTGGGCATCTGGAGTCCACACCCGAGGACTGAATGATGGAGGCAGCTCAGTTGACTGGCTGTGGAGGGATAAGGAAGGAGGACAGGGAGACGTGGGCAGGAAGGGAGAAGACTGGAGTGGACAGGAGTGGGGAGCAGGCCCCATGGAAGCGGAAACAAAAGCAGATTCCATGCACTGTCCCTCCCAAAACAAGCCAACACCTCCCGGGACATGGAACCCACCCCACCACCTGAGCTCCGCCTGAGCTGATCTTCCAGGGGCCAAGCACAAAGTCACACTTCAGTGGGTTCCTAAAGGAGATTTTTAGAAATACCATGTGCTTCTAGGTTCTGGAAACATACTTTGCAAACACCACTCCCCAGTGGTCAAGTAGGCCCGAGCAGTGTGGGCTCAGCCCTAAGGGTGGCTCAATTTTAAGAAAGAAAATCTTTTAAGAACGAAAGTCCATCTCATCAGCCATGGCAGGAAAGATGCTGCTCCACAGCACTCTCTAAGTGGCACGCAGACCCCTGATAACTGTTCCATACCAGGAACACCTTTGAGTGGTAAGCCAGGTCCCACTGTGATGCACCATAAAGACAACACCTGTGAGGCTCGATTCACAGGCTCGTGGAATTTCTGAGCAGGAAAGAAGCACATATAGTCTAAGCCCCTCATTTTATAGACAAACTGAGGCCCCATTCCCCGCTTTGGGGCTCCTGCTGCACCCTGCAATCATCGTCAGGAGAATCTGTTCCTCTTCCTCCTCCAACAGGAAGAGCCACAGCCTGTCCTGTCACCAGACTGAACAGGGCTTTTGTTTTAAAGATCCTCAATCTCCTCTCTCATGGTCTGCTGATTCGTTTCCCCTAGTTCCTTCTCTGTGCAAAGCCAGCAGACAGCACAGGGCAGGACAATGAAGAAGTCCTCTAAGGGCTGGTACTTATCCTTCTTGAAGGATTCGGGCCAGTGGGCAGGGAAGTCTCTGCCACCTTTAAACCAGCTCCTCATCACACACACCTCCTCAGAGCCCTCCTCAGGGTGAGGGAGACCCAGGGGCTGGGTTTTGTCTCCCTAAATCCCCTTGCCACCCTCACCAGGGTCTCCTTGGCAGGCTCAGGGAAACAGCAAAGCCACCAAGGTACAAGGGGAGGCCACCATGCAGACGACCAGCTCACCCACCACACACGTCCACTTGACCCAGGCCAGGACTTGGGCCCGCCCACTGCTCCCTCACATCCCCTCAGGCTGCCCTTGCAGTCCCACTGTGGGACACCTACTGTGTGCCAGGCACGGTTCTAGGCCAGGGAAGAGCCAGGTACACCTGCAGCTGATGACAGCATCCTACAGTGGGGAAGTTGATCAGAAACACTAAGGTGGCAGCTCAAGAAGGCAGCAAGGAAGCAGGTGACTTCTAGCTGGTCCTGTGGGCGTCTGCCAGGAGGAAAAGGGTGGAGAGGACATTCCAGGCAGAGGCAACAACAATATACAAGGCACAGAAGAGTGAAAGTGTGATGAGGAGCAGAGAGAACGTAAGTGGTTGTGCTGGGATGGGGGCAGGGGGCAGGAGACGAGGTGGAAAGGAGGCTGGGGCTCCCACAAGGGCCTCGTGTGCCATTCTAAGGAATGCGAGGTTTCTTCTGCAGGACCTGGGTGGCTCTCAAAGGTTTTTAAGAGGGGTGACGTAAAAAACGAAAAAAAAAGAGGGGTGACGTGATCAAAGCTGTGTTTTAGTAAAATAACTCCAGTCCTTCAAGGCTTCTTTTCCACTTCAATGCTACTTTTTAATGCAATTTCATTTCTTGTGGACAAAACTGGGCAAAATTGTGCCAGAGCAAACAACGGCCAGGAACACTCCCACTCCGTCCCTCCCAGGGGCCATGCTGACCCCACACTGGTGACCAAGCCTCAGCCTCAGGAAATACCTCCAGTCCAGGCTGCAAGAACCCAGCCCATAACACACCCAGCTTTGGGGAGACAGCAGCTTCCTGCTTCCAGGCACCAGAGGGAAGACTCTTCGAATGCTGGCGGTCACCACAGTGAAGAGTCCAGTAAATTCAAAAACTACATTTTTCTTTTTCTTTAAAAAGAAAACTAATTCCTTTATCTGAGTCTATCGGAGCTGAATGACAAGGATTTCAGTCAAGATGCCCTTGCTTTAAAGAGCTAGAACCAGAAAATCTGAGTGTAAGAAGAAAGCTGGTGCTCATCTAACCTACACCCTCTCGTCTTATGGATGACAAAACCGGGCAGATACGGGACTGAAGATGCTGACAGCCCCAGGCAGATGAAGCCCTCATTCCTTTAGCTCTCTCTCTCAGGCAGGATATTGACTAGAACATCTCAACCAGGTCAACACCTTCAGAACTAGAGAGGAGCCCAGTCCTGCTGCCTGGGACAGCTCGAGCGCCAGGGACCTCACTCATTCCACAAACCAAGCGTGAAGCCAAAAGTCCAACCTCTAGTCTGAAAAGCAAGGTAGCACTTGCCAAACGCCTCACAGCCCTGTGGGTCTTGCCGAACTCCAGAGGAGAAACAATTCAAGCTGTAACTGCCCGTTAGCCAAAGAGAGCCAAGCCTTGGCCTCTGTCCTCACAAGGCAGCGCTGAAGTTTTCCAAGTGGAATCAAATGTGCAGGGAGGAGCCAGATGCTGGGATGACTTCTCTTTTCCACTGGAATCATTCAGACCCCAGAGGAGAAATCCAATCGCTAAAGAAATGCTCAGCTCTCCACAGCCTACAAGAATCCTAAAGTTTAGCCGGAGGCTAAAGAATTCAGACAGATGTCCAAAAAGTTTAAGAATAAGCTGTGGATATTTTCAGTGGCCTAAGGGGAATGCCCCCTCTCTTCCTCCCATGTCCAGCATTGCCCAGTCATTCTGGTCTGATGGCTAGAATGGGCTCCAGCTTCTATGTTGGACACTTGTCCACCTGGAATGTGCAGCCGTCCCCAGGTTTCAGGCATTGGCATTGTGAGACCTGGTGGGAGGCAGAGTTCCACCTGCTGCTGGAGAAGCTGTACCCTCCAGAGCCTCATTCTTTAGGACCCTCAAAAGCAAAAACGTGGGCACGTGATCCAGGCTGGAGACCCAGATGCTCAGCCTCGCCTCTGCCTCTGGAGTGAGTGGCACAAAAAAGCAGGGAGAGTTCAGAGCTCATTCTGGGGGGGCGGTGGCAGCATCCAGGTCAGCTGGTGGCAGGGGTGCCAGGCCAGCAGTATCATCTCCTTGACTTTGGTTCCAGCCACCCAACTTCCCATGGGTCCTGACTGATTCCTGAGCCTCGTTCTCCAGTCTTCAAGACATTCAGTGAGCCCCCAGATATCCTTCTAATACATTCCTCTTCTCCTTAATTTAGCCAGAGCCAGCTTCTGCTGTTTGCAGACCTAGGACCTGGACTACCCCAGCAAGTCCTTCAACCTCCACAGGGCTCCTCTGGCCCCCTGAGACAACATCTATGCTCAAGCTTCTATTTTTTCCTCTGTGAGAAGAGTCTAATTTAAATAGTCACACACCTGAGAGGATCACAGCCACCTAATAATCACAAATATGGACAAATGCCACAAGTGCTGAATATAACAACCGACCCCATCCCTGGTTTTGTCCAGATGCCCCAGTTTGGAGCAGTAATTAAAGTCATTACCACTCCCTTGAACTCTTCCCCTTTTCTCCACCAGCTCAGAGAAAGGTGGACTTGGAGTCAGGAAACCTGGGTTCTGGAACTTGCACACGTCATTTCAACCCTGGGGGAGGTGTTACCTGCACCACCTACTTCACAGGGAGGTTAAATTAAATGAGAAGCCCCCAAGGCAAAGCCCCAATAACTTCCTAATTCCTAAGTCAATCATTCTCTTCAATCCTTTCTTTCTTGACGTCCCCAGTGACCAACAGTTGATCAATTTCAACTCAATTTAAGAAATATCATGGAGAACTTTCCATGTGCCATAAGCTGTACTAGGTACACAAATCACAGGTCCCTGTTTTCATAAAATGGAAAGCTCCCTCCTCCTTTGGCTTCTACGACATCATGCTTCCACGGTTTTCTTCCTTCCTCACTGTTGGTTCCTTCTCAGTCTCTGCTGCTGACTCCCCTTATTTCGTACTCCTTAAATGGGGATCCCCTCAGCTTCCCCAGCTCCAACTGCCTTCTACGTTCTGATGATTCCCCAATGTCTGCTCCAGAATGTCTGACAGATGGTGGGGGCTACAAAGAGGTAAGCGGGTTCGTTGAGAACTTGTCTTGAAGCTTTAGCTGCACAGTAAGTAATCACTTTTACTTAAATGACATGTTTATCTGGAGTGGCTTGGTTAGAGTTCACGGAGGGACAACAGCCCCCATTGCCGTCTCTTGGGGATCTCCTTCCCCAGACCCATATGTCCAACTGCCCACTAGACACCTCTCTCGGATGGCCCATAGGCACCTCCAACTCAACATGTCCGAAATTAGACTCACTGTCTTTCCCCCACAATCTGCTCCTCCTCCATGTCTCAAGGAGAAACCTGAGCAAACACTTTGACTTCTCCCTGGCATTTGGTTGGTCTTCAAAGCCTGTCAATCCAACTCCTTTGACACCTTTCTAATCCAGCTTTTTCCTCCCCCACTGCTCTGGCTCAGACTCCTCCAACTTGCCCCAGTGACAGTGACCTCCTCAATGGTCTCTTTGTTGCTCATCTTCCCATATTTCCAGTCAGTCCTTCACATCACAGCTGAATGAGCTTTCAAAAAGAAAATCTGATCTCTCTCTCTCTCTCACACCACACACACACACACAAACTGTCAGTGCTCAGTGGCTCCCCACTCCCCTCAGGGTAAGGTCCAAACCTCTTTGTTGACATAAATGGCTGGCCCACGACCTGGCCCCTGCCTGTCCCTTTCAGCGCCCCCTCCCACCAGCGCTCCATCATACCCCACTGCTTGCCGTTCCCAGAGCAGACAGTGTTGTGTCACGCCTCCACTCCAGGCCTTGCCTGAGCTGCTCCCTGTGCCTAGAATGCCCTGACTCCCTTTGCCACCTGGTGGATGCCTACTTGTTTCTCAGGACTCTGCTTAAACAACAGCTCCTCCAGGGAGCCTCTCATTCATTAATTCCACAGCATTCACCAAGCACAAGTACCACGCAAGGCACCGGGGCATCCTAGACCATTCCTAACATTCCTCTCTCCCCTGGCCTGCACAAGTGACCGGTTCCTCCTCTGAGCTCAGCAGACCCCTGAACATGTGCACACTGACATCCGTGGCGCTAACTGCTCTTGGCTTTTGTGCGCGTCTGTCTCCCTCACAGACCATGAGCACCGTGAAGGGGGAGGCTGAGTCTCCTTTATCTTTGTATCCCCAGTACTTAGCACAGAGCTAAGCACACAGCAGGGACTCAATAAACGCATGCAGCATGAGCGAGTGAAAGAATGAAGAACGTGAGGGAAAGCACCCTGTCAAGGATGATGGGTAGGGTTACCACTGCTCCTGCTATGACTGGTTTTCTTTTTCTCCATAACTGGGGGAGTCAGATCCTAAAGGCCAGCTGGGCAGTTCAGCCCAGCCTGCTTGGAGAGATGGTAGAGGAAATCCTGAGCCTTTCACCACCTCTAGTACAAGTGGCAATGGGGGTCAGGGAGTGGTTGTTGGCTCCCAAGTTGTCCCAGAGCACTTGCTATTGGGAGACCACAGAGGAAGTGGACATAGCCTCACGTGGAAGATTCCTGGAAGGCCTCTTGCAATGTCCTGCAATACGGAGACTGGGAAGGGGAGAGAAGGAGAGTGGACACAGAGGGCCTTAGAGCAGAGAAAAGTGTCCACTACACACAGACGTTGTCTTCTCCCAGCCACACAGCAACGACAAGCCACCCAAGCATAAGTCCTTCCTCTGCGATCCCGGATGATAGAACTGTAGTTTAAAACCCACTCCAGGGATCTCCTCTGCATTACACCCGCTCACCTGTTCTAAGAACTTTTCTTGCTTAACCTCACACAGTTATTTCCTAACTTAGAAACCTGTTGTCTCTATAGGGATGAGCGTGGGCCTCAGGGACATCTCGCTATTAGCCTCTCAGCATGCTGAGTGCAGCTGCAGTATTTTAACACACACAGACCTCGTACGACAAAGCCCCCGAATTTAAGCCAAACACTTCGTCTGGTGTTCAACCTTAGAAACTGCAACTTATTCCAGAACTACAGGAACAGGCTATGATGAATTTAAGCATCAAGAGCCAGGATGTCTGGCGCCTGCCTGGTGCCCTCCTAAGAGATTTTCAAGGTTAATCTTGATCATATTCTTATTTTTCACTTTACACGCTGACTTGAGAAACTAACCCCCAGAGAACATAACTGCACCAAGTTCCATTCTCCTAGGTGACAGATCCACCCTGAGTCCGTTTTTCCCTCTGGGTACAACCTATCTCAGAAGCTGGCCTGCCAGCCTCCCAGGGGAAAGAGGCACAGGGGACCCTACTTTGCACCCCTCAACATGCCACACGCAGTGCTGAGGGCACTGCAGCTGTTCCGTAAACGCCCAGTGAGGACAGCCAGCCTGGCGTTAACTGGCCCTTCAGTCTGCGTTCCAGGGCCTTCTCCTGGGTCGCCCAGGAGACAACTGAGATCTTAGGAACTGGGAGAGTTCCTCCTTTTCCTCAGTGTTGCCCAACTCACATTCTGTGTTTAGAAAACACTAAGTAATCTTATAGGCCAACTGAGGTTAGTTAGGAGGTTTAGGGACCCAAACAGGATGGTAGCAATTAAGATCAATTAAGATTGCAATGAGATAATATAATGGTAAGAAGTCTATTAAAAAAGCATCCCACTCTCTTCTTAAAGACTTCCCCTCCACCCCTGGTTTGTTTGTTTTTAGTTTCTTCTTTTTAAATCTTTGTGTACTGCCTTAAAGAAACTGAAGGGATGGAATCCTTGGCTTACAAATAGACATATTGGAATTGTTGGATTATGATGACTAAGATGACCAATGCAGGATGGCAAAAGGAAGTGGAATGTGAGGTTTGTGTCCTGACTCTTCCATTCAACAGCTGTGTGACCTTAGAGAAGTCACTTAACCTCTCTGAACCTTAGTTAAAACTGAGAGAGTTACCACAGGTACCCTTCCCAGCTTTAAATTCTTTTTTTTTTTTTTTTTTTTTTTGAGGAAGATCAGCCCTGAGCTATCATCTGCTGGCCAATCCTCCTCTTTTTGCTGAGGAAGACTGGCCCTGAGCTAACATCCATGTCCATCTTCCTCTACTTTATATGTGGGACACCTGCCACAGCATGGCTTGATGTGCAGTGCCATGTCCACACCTGGGATCCAAACCGGTGGACCCCAGGCCACCGAAGCAGAACGTGGGAACTTAACCACTGTACCACCGGGCCGGCCCCCTGCGGCTTTAAATTCTTAACCTCAGGATTCTCTGAGATGCTGATACTGTGGTTACTATAAAACGGGGATTGGATGAAACAGTCCCTGAGATCCTATCCAGTTCTAAAAGCTGATGATTTAGTGAAACAGCAGATGCTAGAAAATATTGGTTTATTAAATGCAGTTTATGCATAACTTTTTCAGAAGCAGTTTTCTATGTAAATCTGTTTCACCCATATATGTTCATCAAAAATTTTCAGTGAAAAATGAATTCAACATATTAACTGCAACATTGTGTGTAGTAGCAAAACACTGGAAACCCAAACACTCCTCAGAAGGAGGCCAATTAAATAAATTCTGGCATTTCATATAGTGCAATACAATGTAGCCGTTGGAAAAAATGAGGCAGCTCTACATACATTGATATAGAATAATCTCCAAGATACAGTAAGTGAAAAACACAGAATGTAGGGCCCCATGTCTAGTATGCCAGCATTTGTTTATATATTCATATTTTCTTTATCTGCAGAGATGACATCTGGAAGCATAGCTGAAAAATGACAAATTATAGATGCCTAACACAGAGACACGGAAGGGTTGAAAAAATGGGGCCTATTAGAGGATGGAAATTTATTTTTTCAAAGTTTCATGTGGTCACATTTATCGATCTTTTCTTATGGCTTCTGCTTTGTATCTTTCTTATGAAGGTCTTCCTTCCCTCAAGGTTAAAATAGATATTTATTCTTCTAATTCTATTGTATTTATGTAGGAGCGTGTATATATATATATATACACACACACAAATATATGTATGTATAGTAATCTCTTGTCTATGCTGAAATTATTTTTGAGACGTACTTTACACTGTATAATTTATCTCTTTTGAATTTTGAACCATATGTATGTATGACCTTTTCAAATAGAAAAATGAGGGGGCTGGCCTGGTGGCACAGCGGTTAAGTTCACATGCTCTGCTTCTCAGCGGCCTGGGATTTGCTGGTTCAGATCCCGGGTGTGGACATGGCACCACATGGCACACCATGCTGTGGTAGGCGTCCCACATATAAAGTAGAGGAAGATGGGCACGGATGTTAGCTCAGGGCCAGTCTTCCTCAGCAAAAAAAAAAAAAAAAGAGGAGGACTGGCAGTGGTTAGCTCAGGACTAATCTTCCTCAAAAAACAAAACAAATAGAAAAATGGGGGAAAAAGAAGCTACCAGATTTTATTTTTAAAGAAAACAAAATTTTTGAAGAATCTAGCTTGTAGGTTGCATTTTATGGTATGTGAATTATATCTCAATTAAAAAAGAAAGAATCTAGTTTACATGGCAAGGTTGAGATTCACAGCATGAGAACTGGGTAGAGACAACAGAATCCTCCTAGTCAAGCCCTACGTTAGGGTTTAGCCAGAATCTCCTTAAGACTCAGTTTTATAGTTTAGCCTCATTTCATAGGTTCAGTACCTGTTTGGGCAAAACAAACCTGCAGCCAACCAGGAAGCATCTCTTTGCCCTCCCTACAATTCTTGCCTGAGAGTTGGCCCTATCACCTTCTATCAGTCTGGTTCCCTAGGTAACGAATACTCTCCCCTAAATGCCAATGCTCAGGCATAGGACACTGTGGGACAGGTCAACTAGGCCCAAATCAGGATGAGGAGGAGCCAGTGTCAAAGCTGGACAGACACTATCTGGCACCCCGGGGGAAGAGATGCTGGACATGCAGCAGAATAATGAGGTGCAAAGCCAGGAGGCACGAGAGGCTAACAGGCAGGAAGCAGGGCTGGATAAATGTTCAGAACAAAGACTAGGAACCATGGTTCTTGGTGCTTGGCTTGGGTGTGTGTGCCTTTGCACAAGCGGACAATATCTGAAGGCAACTGCCATTTGCATCATCATCTTCTTCATCTTCATCATTACCATCATCATCATTACCAAACATTTACTGGGACTTGTTATGAGTGGAGCACCAAGCCTGGGGATACAAAGATATATAAAACAGGGACTTCCAGTTTAATTGAAAAGTGCTAATATTGATCCACCCAAGGACACATTTAAGAAGCTGAATGAAGGGTATGCTCGAAGCCACGGCCCAAAGGAGAGGATGAAAATCCTTAGGCCAGGTTTTAAGGTTTTCTTTAGCATGGGACCCCAATGGATGTTACTGGAATCCCCAGGGGAGGCCTACAGGGTGGCAGCGGTGAAATTCTTGAGGAAGGGAAGATGGACAGGGGTGGAAGAGGAGCGTGGCTGAGCCAAGTGAAAGAGAGGAAAGGGGAGGCCTTCCAGCCTTCTGGGGAAGAATGAGAGGTAGAAATGGCTGCCACCAGCAGTTTGGACAAACACACAGAGTGGGTCAGTGGGTCAGGGCGGAGGGTTAGGGCAGGAGAGCAGCGGGGGCCAGACCCCTGGGTGGAAGGACCTGACTGCCAGCCTGGAAGTGTGATCCTTACCATGCAGACAGTGGGGAGCCATTGAAGGTTGCTGAGCAGGACAGATTACAGAGGAGTCTTTATCCCAGCCTTATTCAAAGCCCTGTGTGTGTTTCAAGTGGCACTTGAGACAGAAAGTCATAAAGCATTTGCCCTGTGTCATGTAGACGAGGGAAAAAAAAGGTTTAAGGGTCTCACAAAGAGATGCTTCAGTGAGGAGAAATGAAGGGCGGGGGCATGTTTTAAAGAAGGAAACAAATTCACAGGACAGAACTGCCAGGCGTCTGGAAAACTGCAGCACTTTCTTCAGCGTCTGGAATGCCCTCTTTTGGCCAGGGGTGTTTACCTCCTTTTTTGGAGGTTAGTTGTGATGTCAAAACATCGGATTGTGGTGTAGGGAGTGAGGCAGCCGGGAGGAGGCAGATGAACAGAAGTATAAATATCGGGCCTGGAGAACATCAAAGGCTCCATTCCAAGACCACCCTCTTGCAGGGGACTCCATCTGCCTCTCTCGGTAGCACCTTGCAGTTTTTGCCAGAGTTGCTGAGCTTCCTAATTACCTCCAATAGTTTCTTGTCTTAAAACAATAAAATGATTTTTAAAATCTGTCAAGTTTTGATTCAGAGCTTTTTCAATATTGTTCCTAATTGTGCACAGCAGGGCCGCAGGCAGAGCGGCTCAGGGGCGTGAACGGGGCAGCAACTTCAGGCCATAAATCAGCCTTTACTAAGGTGGGAGAGGAAGTCAGGATTACGTTTCCGGTCTTAAACTGGGCCGTGTACAACTGCACGGCGAGCTCTGTGAATGCAGAGGCAAAGCTGAGCAAGTCAAGGGAAGGGCCTGAGTTATGCACAAAAACCAGCCAGGTTGAACTGAAGATATGGGCAGGCGACTGCTCCAGGTGGCTCCACAACTCCAGGACGTCAGCTTCCTTCTTTTTCTGGCCTTTGCAAGGGGTCCCTCCCTTCCACTCTCCTGCCCACACTCCTGGAGGGGCTTTGGGCCCTTCAAGTCTCTGTAAGTTCTATACAAAGGACTGCAAACTCAAAGCTTTCTTTCCTTTGGAGTCAGAAGGGAATGCTCCCCTCTCGGCCCCTCAAGACTAGCTCTGGGCACCAGCAGGCCCTTACGAAAGCAGCCCTGGTCTGGCGATGCAGCTAACCAGGACCTTGAGAGTCAAGTTCAGGAAAAACCCAAGTTCAGTACCCAGAACAGGGGTTGTGCAACCCATAGCAACTCCTACTGTAGTGGTGTTTTTGCTCTAAACCTCATTCGCCTGTGGCAGCTGTGTCTGTACATCCCAGACTTTCCAGAAAGGTCCTGATCTCACATGTTTGTCCTGGAGTCTCTAGAAGCACATAGGTATCTGCCAGAGATTGCATCCTAATGTTTCGGTTTGACAAATGGTCACTGTGCCCATGACACACAGCTGGCACAAGGCTGCAAAACAGAATTTTCCCTCCAGGTGAAACTGTTACTTGGCTGGGGAGAAGGCCAGGCAGGGGGAAGCTCCAGTGTGCCAGGGCCATCAGCATCTGCCACCCTGAGCAGAGAGGCTGGCCAAGCACTGCAGTGAGATGGTGGCACGGAGTCACACAGCACCTTCAGCAGGCGTGAGTGCTGCCCCATGAGCGTCTTCCACCCAGGGCAGGGAGAGAGGGGGCTCAGCTCCGGGATGGGAGAAGAACAGCCTTGCATGCATCCCATACATGCTTTTTGACTGTGTTTTAAATCCCTCTAATACAGTTAGCCACCTCTGGGCCTTCAAGGAGAATCTGTTTGCCTTCTTTCCACACTTGCAGGCTTGGCTCCCTTCCTGCAGCACAGTATGTGTGAGGACCCCTACCCTGGTCTGTGCAGCAGGCCTTGCTCAGGAATTGGGGGTGGGGGCTCCTCTGGAGAAAATGTACACGAGTCACTCCTCCATCTCCCCCACCCCACCCCAGACACGGCCACAGACACACAGTCTCAAAGCCCCAGCACTTTTCCCTTTGCCCAGAACACAATAAAGGAATTAGGACCCACCTACTAAGTTTCTGCAGCTGGCTCTTCAAGGCTCAAAGTCTAGCTGGCCAGCTTGATCACACACGTCTGACGTGTCCTCTGCAACCAGGCCCCAATCCAGCTACCGTGCAATTTTGCTAATTCAAATTGCTTTCCCGTTTAGGGAAGTTGATAGCCATCTCCCATCTCCTTTTCCTGCTGACGTCATCTTACATTTTCTACAGGCACAAATAAGGGTACAGTTCCTGGGATAGTTTTCAGGCTGCCTAAGGAGGGAGTGGAAGGATCCTGCCCTCCTGGGTCCACTTCACTTCTCTGGTGTTTGGCAAGATGTCCGAGGTTAAGGGAGAGGCAAAGAAATAAATCACCTAGCTAAGGTTAAAAGCCAAAAAGAACTTGGCGACTGCAGCTCAGGCCCAGATCTGTCCTGGCTATTTGCAATGCAAATCTGCGTTTTGTTCGCTGCCACCGAGGTCTTGCACAATAGCCTGTGTATAAACATCCAACAATGCCTGACTGTGCAATCACGCTGTAATTACAGGCCGGCAGGAAGCTGCTGCTAGGAACTGCACCATTCAACCTCCAGACATCCCATGTCGGAGTCTCCACGGCACGGACGCACATTCCTGCACACACCAACGCGGCCCCGCCGCTGCCCGGCCGCTGCTGCTACAGTTGCCGTCTCCAAGCCGGGGAGCCCGGGCGCCGCCCGCCCGGCCCGCCAGCCCGGAGTTACTTTGCAGGGATGTCATAAACTTCTCAGCTGTTCTTTAAAAAAAACCCTGCGCCACGAGGCTACCGAGGGCGGCGGGAACCACCATTAAAGTTCTCAGGCACATTCCTGCAGCCCCAGCAGTTTTAGAAAACAGCAAAGAAAGAGATGCTACAGTCCACTGGAAGCGAGTTTCGGAGATTTATATAGAAAACACTCACATATGTACGTGGGTGTGCTGACAGTTTTTACGGCTAAATTGCAAAGTGTTAGGCCTTAGTGATTACTGTCAGGTTCGGGGCGTGGTGTGGGAGGACAAACGGTGGAGGAGCCAGGAGGGATTCGTTTAAAAGGGGCTTGGGGGGCAATTCCGATTTTGCTTTTTGGAAATGCGTAGGGTTGTTTTCCCAAACTTCCGAGTTGCTCTGCTCTTCGTCACTGGAGGGCCAAGCAAAGAAAAGTGGGGGGAAAGTTCCTTTAGCTTCCTCCCTGAGACCTCACGGAGGGCTGCGAAGAGGAAGAGCACGCTTCCCTGGGAAGCACTGGCCGGGGCTGGGGGGCTGCGCCCAGCCTGTCGAGATGGGGGCCGCCGGGCGGAGGAGTAGCCCTGGGCGCAGGCCCCAGGAAGCCCCTTCCCTGCACCCGTCCTCTCGCAAACGGCGCCTGGAGCGGCCTGGCTGCAGCCCTGGCTGTTTTAAGTCCTGCAGCAAACTAATGGCAACAGGGGCGCAGCCCCGGACTCCAGTCCCGGCCGCCGAGCTCCCTCCCTGCAGCGCCACCCGCACCCCGGCGCCCAGCGCGGCCGGCCCAACTCGGCCCGCCACATCCCCGCCTGCGTGGCCAAGCCCGGGCCCCAGAACGTTCCCGAACCCCACGTCGGCGCTCCGGCGGCGGAGGGGGCGCCGAGTCCGCAGCTCACCTGCGCGCTGGATCCTAGGGCCGCTCGGAGAGGCGCGGGGCGTGGGGCGCAGGCGAGCGCGGCCCGCAGACTCAAACTTTGTTGCTCTCGGGACGGCGCAGTCGTCACTTCCTCGCGGAGCGGGCGGCGCGGCCCGGGCTGTGACCCAGCAGCTCGCGCGGTGGCGCGCCGGGCCCTGCAGCCGCCCGCCCGCCCGCTCGCCCGTGCCCCCGGCTCCGCGCGCCCTCGGCGGGGGACACGGGCAGCCGGCCGCTGAGCCTGCACCCCTCTGGGGAAGGCTCGCTGCAGCCGGGTCGTTTCCGCGCCGAAGAAGGGCGGTCGAGCCTGTTCTCAGGCTGGATCGGGAAAAAGTGGCGTTGGGGTTCAGGCCCCGGGAAGCACGCGGGGGAGGGAGGTGGTTCAGACACCCCGGAGAACTGGGGATCCAGGAGAAAGACACCCAGCGCACAAAGGGGTGGGGGAGGAGGAAGAGAAAGTTTTTCAGTTCGGTGTTGAGGCTAGAAGGTCACGTCAGAAGGCAGAGTGCTCTGTGTTTTGCCAAATAGTGCCTAAGCTGAGCCTTAAAACGCGGGTCTCCTCCTCACGTTCCCTCAAAAGTTCTGCACGCTTATCCGTCGTCATTTCCACTGGTTATAGGCGCGCGGGACGTTTACCATCTATCACACTTCAGGGGGCTATTTCAGCGCCCAAGTTGGGGCTGCAAAATGGTTTCTGTTCTCGTCCACCCCCGCGATTTCCACCTCTTCCTCTACTCTCAGCTCACAGAAGGTCTCTTTGGGGACTGATGCATTCCGTGTTTCATCACGGGCCAAAAGTGACATAGAGGGTAGGGTGGAGTCCTGAGAAGAAGAGCTTCAGGCAATAGTAATTCTGAAATTTATCGTTGCCCAAAATAAAGTTGCTCACCATATTAAAAACTACAATAACGAAAAAGCCACCTTTTCGGTTTCTGATAAACAGCAGCAAAGTAGTTAAACAGCAGTCTTCAGGGAAAAATTCCTGATCCGGTAAAGCTGGAGAGAAAACAGGGTTAGCCTTTGCTGTGGTTTAAGAAAAAAAAAAAAAAGCAGACGTTTGAAACTGCAGTGGAGGGCTTTCATAAAAGAAACATTAGCTTCATTGTAGCTTGTTGTGGAAAACAGGGACCTCTTTAAAGGTGGTTCAAAAGCATCAGTTCGGGCTCAACAATTTTCCCTTTTTCCCCAAATACCGCTTCTACCATCACAGTGGCCAGATCACAGAACCTCCAGTTCCAGCGCTTCATCTTTTTGCTAAAGCACGGGAAACCACAGAGTTGAGTGACGACTTTGTCTAGAAAGGTGGATGTAAAACTGATGGAAAATGACATCTGGGAAATGATCCCCAGGTCTGCCTTAATACCTAATTGGAAACCACAAAGGCAGGGAAGCCGCAAAGGCAGACTCACAGAAAGATTGGGAGCATGAAGACTGACGCTCTCCTAGCAACGTGAAATCCCCCATGTTGCAGCCCTTATACACTTGTTCTGATTTCTACTGAGATATTATTAATGGCACATTATAAAAACAAAATGTACCATGTAAGAAAAATAATATTGGTTTGAGAAATACATGCATTATTAGACTCTAAATAATTATAATTCTCTGAAATGTTTATTACATCACACTATTGTGGGGGGATGGTGGAGGGACTGCCTATTTCAATTTTGGAATCGATAGAGGAAATTCCTTAGTGCATTCTGCTTGAAGCAAGCTATGACATAATCAAAAGGGGTAGAGAAAATATGTCACCCAGGCTTCTAAAACAATCAAGTGATACTCTATTTTTGCTAGAACAAGAGCAGAATATTTCTTTGTTCAGTATTTGTTCAGTATTATGATTCTGAATTCTCAGCCACAATTTCATGAATATTCAGTATTTCTGCATGCCCAGGAATAATTAGCAGACGGTATAAATGTGTCAAGGCTTGACACTTATATATGCACACACATGCATTGCTTTTTCTCTGTCTACAGCGGCATTTGCTGGAGTATCACAAAGTGTGGAAGCTGTGGTAGGCAGCCTGGAAGACAGCTCCCCGCTGATGATCCCCTGTCTCCTGGGATTCGTGCCCTTGTGTAATCCCCTCATTTTGATTGTGGGCTGGACTAATTGACTCAGTTCTTACACACAGTATATGCCAGAAGTCATGTGATGTCACTGCTGAGATTAGATTATAATAAAAACTGTGGTGTGGTAGTGAAGTTCACACACTCTGCTTCATTGACTTGGGTTCACAGGTTCAGATCCCCAGCATGGACCTACACCACTCATCAGTCATGATGTGGTGGCAGCCCACATATAAAGTGGAGGAAGATGGCATAGATGTTAGCTCAGGGCTAATCTTCCTCAGCAAAAAACCAAAACAAACAAAAAAACGAAAACTGTGGCTTTCATCTTGAGCACCCTCTTTTCTTTCTTGCTCTCTCTTGAGTCACTCACTGTGGGAGGGAAGCCAGCTACCATGTTTTAAGCTAGTCACCCTGTAGGGGGCCAGCCCAGTGGCATAGTGGTTAAGTTTGCGCACTCCACGTTGGCAGCCTGGGGTTCACTGGTTCGGATCCTGGGCATGGACCTACACACAGCTTATCAAGCCGTGCTGTACTAGGCGTCCCACATATAAAATAGAGGAAGATGGGCACAGATGTTAGCTCAGGGCCAAGCTTCCTCAGCACAAAGAGGAAGACCGGCAGTGGACGTTAGCTCAGGGCTAATCTTCCTCAAAAAAAAGAGGCAGCCCTGTAAACAGGGATTGAGGCCTGCCAACAACCACATGAGTTAGCTTGGAAAAGGATACCTCCCCCTTCCCCCATGCTATTCGAGCCTTCAGATGAGAACTTCAACCTCAGCCAACTGTTGCCTCATGAGAACCCTTGGATCAGAGGCATCCAGCTAAGCTGCCTGGACTCCTGACCCAGAGAAACTGTAAGATAATAAATGTTTGTTGTCTTAAGCTGCTATGTTTTGGAGTAATGTGTTATACAGCCACAGATAACTAATGCAGAGGCTAAAAGAAAAGTCAATGTGGGCCCAATGACAACGCCACACAGCCTCCCTGGTCCCTCACCTGGAAAGCAGAACATGGGGAAAGAGGCAGGGGCTGGGGCCAGACCTGAGTGTAACACATAAATCCTAAGGACAGAAGGCCCAGCCCTCACCCCTTTCGCAAAGCAAGGGTCATCCTTGAATTTAAACCATTTCAGAGGGTATGAGCTGCTGCTCAGTCCCAGGCAGCCCTGATATTGGGTGTCACCAACCTGATAGTATGTGTAGAGGTCTTTGTGTCACAAGAATTGACATCTGTCCCAGTGTCCTCTTCCTCCTCCTCAGGGCATCTACCCTGATCCCCGAGGCCTTGGTACAACTGGTGGACTATAGGGTCAGGCTTTGGCCCTGGAAGGAGAGCTTGCAAGAGGAACCTTCAACCCTGGCAGCCAGAGAGGATAGGCGATTTCCTTGGGGGGGGGGGGGGGGTCTACATACTAGAAAGAGAGGCTTGTGGTCCTGCAGCTGAAGAGCAAGCTGTGGACTATCTCTGATAAGAATCACCTCCACACTGCTTCCAGGGCTACAAAGAACATTCTGTCCACATGATGGTATCTTTCTCTCAGCATCATTTCCTCTCTGACCGGAGCAAATGATTTACTTTAAAAACATGAAACAAAGTTTTAGGAAGCAGGGAAGATGCTATGCTCCTTCATCCCTAACCGGGGCAGACATCTACTTGTGGTTGCCCCACGTCCCCCTCCCCTCACCCAATCCTGTACAGCTGTCAATTGTAGAGCCTGTTTCTGCTTTTCCTCCAGAGACGCTAGGCTCTGATTTTTCTCATGTGCAGTGGCCACAGCTGCTGTGTTGCCATGCCGTCATCCGGTTGCTATGACTTGTGAGGTTGTGGATGTGCCAGAACGTGAATCTATTAATTTAACAGGAACTAGGCTCAGCACATATATTCCGTGTTAGGTCATTCGCTTTGCTACCTAAACCACATCCAATGTGTTCAGCAATGAGAACATTTCCTAGAGTCTGGCTTTGCAAAAACGCCAAATGCCCTGAATTTTGAGTCTGCACTGTCAGTTTTATATTATTAAATTACTGAGGAGGACATGAAGGCATTCTAGCACAGGTATGAAAACAGGTCAGCCCAGGAGAAAAATCAAGGGGAGGGAAGTCTCTGGTCTTCATTCTTTGCACATTGAGGTCCTGTGTGCAGGAAGTGTGTGTGCTAACTTCTGCAGGAATCCGCCCTGAGCCCAGGTTGCTCACTGACAAGGCCTGAGCTCTCCAACACCAGAACTAGGTGCTGTGTGCCACGATGATAAGAGAAACCACTGTCCTTTTCCGTGGAGCACACAGGCAGGTATTTTTCATTCACCCCGACAATTAACCCTTACTAAATGTCTACTGGTGGGTGTGTTAGGGATACAAAGATGAAAAGGACAAAGTCTCTCCCTAGTGGGGGAGAAAGACACATAAATTACAATGCAGCATAAGTATTATAATCGAGCTTTGCCTGGGGCACTATGAGCTGATGGAGAAGGAAGTAAGTCAGTCTATCTGGAAAGAGGCGTTATGGGTCACTACCAGTGTTTTCCTTTAAAAAATTATTAAAAATTATCAGATACATTGCATTAAGTAATAATAATAAGTTATGTTTTATGTGGCTTCTGTTTCAGTTGTGTACAATAGATATGTATATTTGTTGGGGGGTCACAGTGCAAAACGTAGTTCCTACATATAGACAGAGAAGTGTGAAAGTTCTGGTTTAGAGGTTAATAAATGACTGCATACACTGAGGATCTGTGATGGGCCAGGCCTCAGGTGATGTTGTCTCGTTGTATAGGTGAAGACACTAGCCATGACGTAGGTTTTCCAAATCCTTCCAAATCCTCCTTCCTTGGTAAATCAAGGCCAAACCTGAAGGACCAGCTCCTTGAAGCCACTCTGAACAGAGCATAGGCCCCTTTCACCCAGGACAGCTCCACGGCAGTGAAAGAGTAGCACCCCCTTTCTGGCCTGCTGGATGGTGGGAGGGGAAAGAGGAGAGAAGAGGGTCAGAAAGGCATCATGCTTTTTCCTCCTCTCCAGGTCTTAGATGGAAGCAGGAAAGGTGCATTACCTGATAAGTGTTACTGAAGCACAGAGGGGTCTCTTACCCAGCTCCCCACTGGGATTCCAGGACCAAGCTGTCTCTAATGTGGTTTTATACCAAACTAGGGGGCAGCCATGTCCAAGTGACCTTGTGGTCAAGCCTGGTAAGCAGACAGAGGCTCTGAGCCTTAGCTCTCCTGAGCCCCCACAGTTCCCACCTGGCATGGCTATCACGTTGAGAGCCAGCAGCCAGCTGTGGAAGTGCCCTGGTGGGGCCAGATGATCCTGCAGCAGGCTCAGGGGAGGATCAGGGATTTGCACCAGTGAGAAGAGGGGGGATAATGAGTGCCAAGTTGCAAAGGGGAAAAGCCAATTCTGGGAGGTGGGAGTTGGCTTTGCTGCAGAATGGACCACAATTCACCTACCATAGCTGGTAGCAGCATGGCCCTGCAGAGCAAGCAGAAACCAAGAGGAGGAGGCAGCTTGGTATGGTGGTTAGGAACAAGGATTCTGGACTGTCCACAGACTACCTGGCCTCAAGTCCCATCTCTGCCACATACTACCTGTGTGACCTTGAACAGGTTACTTAGTCTTTCTGTGCCTCGGTTTCTTTATCCATAAAATGAGGATGATGACAACAATTGTACGTACTTGTTAAGGTTGTTATAAGAATTAAATTAGTTTATAAAGCTCTTATATATGTATTCTTTAAGTGTCAGTTGAACAAGTAAATCATTCACCAACCAAAAGGATTCTATATGGATACTGCATGTCTCCAAGACCCCATACTGGACTTTCAATTAAAAATTCCCCAAACCATCAGCTTATGGGGAGACTTGGATCAGCCATGGACTATACATTTAAAATGTAGTAGAAGTTAAAAAGTTTGACCCTCAGGGGCTGGCCTCGTGGCCGAGTGGTTAAGTTCGCACGCTCCGCTGCAGGCGGCCCAGTGTTTTGTTGGTTCGAATCCTGGGCACAGACATGGCACTGCTCATCAAACCATGCTGAGGCAGCGTCCCACATGCCACAACTAGAAGGACCCACAACGAACAATATACAACTATGTACCGGGGGGCTTTGGGGAGAAAAAGGAAAAAAATAAAATCTTTAAAAAAAAAAAAAGTTTGACCCTCTGTACAGTCCAGCTGGGAAGATGGACACTGAGCAAGTCTTTACATTTACTTACCGCCCATTGTCCAAATGTAGTTTAGGAGGGAACTGTGGCAGGCAGCCCCTTCCTAAACTCCCCAAAATGTCCACATCGGCATCTCCAGAACCTGTGAATATATTGGGTTACATGGCAAAGGGGCATTAAGGTTGCAGATAGAATTAAGGTTGCTTATGAGCTGATCTGAAAACAAGGAGATTATCCTGGATTGTCAGGGTGGGTCAATGTAATCACAAGGATCCTTAACAGTGAAAGAGGGAGGCAGAAGAGGAATCAGTCAGAGGGAGATGTGGCTATGGAAGAGTGATCAGAGAGATGCAAGGTTGCTGGCTTTGAAGATGGAGAAAAAACGGTCATGAGCCAAGAAATGTGAGTGGCTTCTGGAAGCTGTAAAAGGCAAGGAAACAAATTCTTTCATAGGCACTCGAGAAAGGAATGCAGCCCTACCAACACCTTGATTTTAGCCTGTTAGATAAAAATCTGTGTTGTTTTAAGCTACCAATTTTGTGCTAATTTGTTACAATAGCCGTAGAAAACTAATGCAGTGGCATTTTCTAAATGCGATGTTTTCTGAGAAGTGTTTGCATAGTGTGTTAGAAACATGTGTTTTGTCGTGTATTAGAAGCCCCAGTTTTCAGATTACAATTTGAGCAGGAAGTCTAGCTGGGTGGGCCAGGCATAGTCCTAAGGAGGAGCAACAGGCCACTAGAAACTCTAAGAAAGTACCTTGAAAGTACAATCTGTATCCAGTCCCCTGGCTTAGGGATGAACTCCAATTCACAGACCATTTCTTGGAGTTTCTTCTCAGACTTGATAACTATTGATGCCAGCAGGCCACAATGTGGAGGCCAAGTATAGAAATGGTTAACAAAAGTAAACCAGAGTCAACTGTCAAAGCTGCTGTGGAAATCCTGAGCATTGGATGACCACATTTCCTCGCAAGGCTGTCCAACCTCCCAGAGTCTGTAAATGAATCTTCCTTTTCACAATGAAGAGAAAAACACAAGCCCAAGAGTCAAAGCAATCTGCACAGCGTTCCTGGGATCCAGGTTGGCCAGCAATGCTGGAGTTCAATCACCCTGCACGCTGGCTCTTTCCTGTTTGAGACAGGTGAACATTTATTGGCATACACAGCTCAAAGGTTGAGCTCACTGCACAGAGGGGAAGTCTCTTCACAATCCTCTGCCAGTAATAAATGTGGGTCCTGGGACATCAGTCTTAGCATTAATGTGGGAGGTGTCATTTGAGTTCACAGGCCAAGAGGTTGCTAGACATTCATAAGATTACCTTAGGTCTCATGACTTCTTATGGGAAGGAAGAATTCCTCCTTTTCCAGGTGTGGTAATATCTAGGGATTACAACAAGGGACCATGGATTGTGGCAGTATATAGAGTCCATAAGGAGCGGCAGCTCTTTGGGCATCTTTGTGAAATAGAATTCTTCACAGTAGCTTCAAGGAACTGTGTATAAAAGCTGCAGTTTATAGGTCGCTTAGACAGGGCAAAAGGCCCCAGAGACCCCCTAATTTATCCCTTTCTATTTCCTAATTCCAAATAGAGCTCCCCAGAAGGCAATGAGATGGAAGGACCACTTTGGATGGCCAGCTCTAAATTATATTTCCACTGCATTTATATTTAGAGCAGCCTGCCACATCAGCTGGACCATCTGTAGCCCCCATCGCTCTTGTAGAATCGCTCTCCCAGGCTACCCTACTTGAAAGGCCTTTGCCCTGTAGTGTTGGGCTTTGCCTGGTTTCTTGACATAATTTTTGCCCTTTGCCCCTAGTTGGAGGATGTGGTCACTGACTCATCCGCCAGGCTCTGACTGCCCAAGTCCAGTCAATTGGTTAAGTCCCACCTGATGTGTTTGCAAAAAGCCCGAGGAACTGTGGAATGCCACAGAATCCCTCTATGGACCGTAGTCCAGGTCCTAGTGTAGTTCTGACAGTATCTATGAGCTCCTGTCCTGAGAGGCATTGGCCTTCCTTTAACCTACGAATTCATCCTCCTCTAGGCAGAGGAACAAAACTAACAGCCTTGAGACCTGAGAGACAGAGGAGTGGATTTGGGTCTTGGTTATAGATACAAAATAGCTGCCTCAGAGATGGAGCCCAGATAACAAACAAAGCCTGACATCATGGCCCATCTAGTCCTGGCTTCAGATGAGAGTCTAGACCAAGTCAGGGGTCTTGTTGATTGTATCATGGTGACTGGAAAACCTTACCACGTTTATTATATAGATATTGATGGACATGATGCAAGAGATGGGTGGGCATCCCATACCCCACTGCAGGGTGGCCACCATGGGTTCTCCCAGTATGCACTACCTCCAGGGAGCAAATAACGTTTGGAAGCCTACATTCTTCTCCCTTCTGTGGCATTGTGGAGCTTCTAGAGATTTCTAACAGCTACACAAAGGAATAATATGAATTGACTAAACCCTGTCAAGGCAGTGAATTGAGGGCTACATGTATCAAAAAGTGAGACACATGCCCAAATCCACAAACAAGCCTCCAAATGCTCTTTCTATAACTGACATCAATAAGAATCAATATAAAAAGGACAGGATAAATCAACCTGCACTTCCACTTCTCCATCTTCCCTATCCCTTGCCTTCTGATGTAGCTCACTTTCCATAGATGTGCTTAACATTGG
Source organism: Equus quagga (assembly GCF_021613505.1). NCBI lineage: Eukaryota > Metazoa > Chordata > Mammalia > Perissodactyla > Equidae > Equus > Equus quagga. Next base: position 18,241,118 of record NC_060286.1, read on the forward strand.
GAGACAATTCTCCATGAGTCTGTCACATTTTTGTATGCTTTGTGAACAGTCACTGATGGCCCTTTTTTCCGGAATATCTTTTTAAGATAACATCTTTCTCAGCGTGAAGTGCAGGCATGCTTGCTGTCCATTATTTAAGATCTGGGTCCCTAAGCTTAGGCTTCCTCTCTTGTGATGTGCCTCACTGTGTGTACAGGTGTCACCTGGCCTTCTTTGTGTTGCCTTTGGGAATTGGGGCTTAAGGAACCAGCACAAGAAAATGCCAATACTCTTGCTACTACTATTGCTGTGAATATAGAAGTCCTCTGTTTCCGACCTAGAAGTCTTGTGTCTTCTGCCAGCATCCATGAAACTGTGGCAGGCTAACTTGTGAGCTTGCAAGGAGGGTAAAATCTCAGAGGCTTCGCAGTTCTTGACAACCTCTCATTTCTTTCTCATATAATGCACTCCCTCGACCCACCAACTAACACCCCTTTTGCCTATGATCCTTAAAGCCACCTTGGTGGTTTGGGCCAAGGGGAAACCACTCATACAGAGGTGGGAACAAACCAAAGAATCAAATTAAAGAGCAAGGCTGAAGCTAGGGTACACGAAAATATCAGAAAGCTTGGTTTAAGCCCAAGACCAGAGGAGGGTCACTGTAATTCTGGGCTGTTTACAGCTATATTGTTGGTTATGTGTTCCAGTCAACTGACTGACAGACAATTCTAAACACGCTTAGGTGAACAAACTCTTTGGTTTTCTCATACAGAAAATGAAAGGAGTTGGATTAGATTATTTCCGAGGTTCCTTCTAGCTATAAAATTTGTCCTTTATGAATTTGTAACAGGCTGCCTAGTACACACATTAGGCACTTGACCTAATTTAAAATAATGATTGCAAAGAGGACCATGGTGCAGTGGAAAGAACATGGCATTAGAAGTTAAGAAGCCTGAATTTCCAGGCCCAGTCTGCCTACAGGCTGTGTGATACTGGACAAGTCACTCAGTGTAGCTTGAGGAGGCAAGTGTGGGGTGCACACACAGATGCTTTTATGTGGCTCAAGGATGTGGCCTCAAATGACACAGTGAAAAAGTAAGTTTCTTTTCAATACTCTTTTTATTTTTTTGATTATGCCAAAGAGAGGGTCTTAGTTTAGCATGACTGTGTCTTTAACAGCTCTCTAAGACCTGCTAATCTTCCTTTTTGGCAGAGAGAAGTCTCAAGCTCAGACACTTCACAGACAGCACCAGCTAGAGAGCATTTAATAACATTGTGTAGCTGTCATTTTATTTACTTTTATTTTGATTTCCATTTATGGCAAATAATACAAGTTTTCCATTTATGGAAATTATACAAAGTTTCCTTTAAAAGTAAATTAGTTATGAAAATGTTCTAAAACTGATTGTGGTAACAGTTGCACAAGTCTATGAATATACTAAAAAACGTTAAATTGTATACTTTATATGGGTGAATTGGATGGTATGTGAACTAATATATCAATAAAGCTGTTTTTAAAAGTAAATTAATTAAAGTAAAAAGGGGGACTAATTCAAATGAAATATTAAGCAAAAATATAGTATAGGCAGTCAGTTGATAGAGAAAAAGTTGTACAGATGCAGGCTAAAGTTTGGAAAAACACTGATGAGCTCCGGAGAAAGACACTTTTGCCAGCAATTGGGATCTTGGACAAGTTTCTTAACACTTCTAATCCCATTTCCTGGCCCACGAAATGGAAATAGTAGTATTTCTCTTGATTTGTCAAGAGGAAGGTAACATAGCACCCGAAACCCTCAGCCCAGGGCCCAGCACATAGGTGGCTTCTGATAGAAGGGAACAGTGGATGACTTGACTGAGCGCCCATCCAGGCGCCAGCCCTGGCCTTGCACATATTAACTCCCACATCCTCACAATAAGCCCTTGCTGTAGATACTGTTATTCCCATTTAATAACCCTGTGGAGGAGATATTGTTATTTTCGTGTTACAGATAAGTGAGGTGAGGCTCAGAGAGGTTAAGTAACTTGTCTGGAGTCATAGACTAGTAAGTGGCTCCAAATGAGGTTCAAACTCCAGTCTCTCTGAGGTTGAAGCTCTGCTCTTTCTTCTTCACCACATTGCCCCCTCCCACCAACCTTGAAGCCAGACCCGATTAAATAGGATCCACCTGGCTACAGATGGGGAGAGGGGAACACAGAAGGAATTCTGCATCCCTGTCTTGCAGATGAGCATCCTCGGTCTTGCTGCCAGTCCGGGACAGCCTTGGAGACCCTGGTGCCTGGTTCTGGTTTCTCACTATCTCCCCTGTCCCCACTTGTCCAGTGGAAAATTCCCTTTCTTCATCCAGTTCTCTAGAGGCTGGAGTCATTTTGATGGCCTCTCATTCCTGTTGCCGAGTCCCCACTACGGTCTGCTTGGCTTTCCGTCTACCATTCACTTGCCCATTTAGACTTTGGCCATTTGTTTGACATTGAACCAGCGCTGATGCTTGACCGTCTGAGGCTTGCCTAGTTGTCTTGGTCCCCACCAGTCTTCTGGTTTGCTGCTGACCTCCCTACAACAAAATAATCAAACCATGGCTATGCGAGGGCACACTCAGCAGACGTTGGGATCTGACTAAGTCACACAGCTGGGAGCCAGGACGTGAATGCAAGACCAGGGAATCAGGTTCCCAGGATCTGGAGCAAGTCAAAGGTTAGGCGGGAGGTTAGCCACACTGAGAGGCAGAGTTGCAGCTGGCATAGGTCAGAGTCCAGCAGGTGAAGCCCAGCACCAGTGTGGGGACTACTGTCTGCTTGCTCTCTTTTTGCTTCTTCTCTCCAGGAATAAGGCTGAAGGCAGAGAGAAAGCCACTCAGGATTTCCCACTTCCAGAAGGTAAGAGTGAATAAAGTAGCAGCAGCAGCCACAGGCCAGTATTCAAAACAGCTTTGAGTCTCCTGTCAAGGTCTGCCTCAGGAAGGCAGTGGCTGTGGGGCTGGACGGCTGGGGCCTGCTCCTAGGCCAGCTGCTGGCAGCACGATGATGGGGGAACTCTGAGGACGGGGGTGTGAGGCCTGGAGCCTGCCACCGAGCCAGCTTTGAGACCTTGCATGAGTCCCTCATTTCTTGGACCTCCATTTCTCCACTTAGAAAAGGAGAGTTGGGACAATGCTAAGGGTTTCCAACCTTCAAATATGAAGATTTCTTTTTCAAAGCAAAATATTTCAAAGACTCCACAGGATGGCAGTGGTAATTTTGATATCTGTGGATCAAAAATTTCATATTGATAAAAATGATGATCACTTTTGTATCTTTTTAAGGAATTTGCATTTTATTAATCACAGGAACATCTACTGTTATTTACAAATATTTGGGATGCAACATCCTTTAAGGCCCAGAGTCACAGCCTCCATGAAAAGCTCCTACTCAAATCCAGCCAGTAGAGCATTCATCTTCCTTAGAACTCACAGAAGTTAGTCACCTATACCTTTGACTTGAAAAATATAAGGGACACCAGAGCACTGGGCCAATGTTTTTCAAACTTTTACTTATTATAAAGTCCATCGATGATGCTAATATGATGGAACAAAATTCGAAAGAAGGAATGAAGGGTGACATTTCTGACTTTTTGATTGCCCAGCTTCAGAATCCCTTCCCAGGTGTATGGAAGGCTCCATCTTATGAGTCTTAGTGGAAGTTAGAGCCCACTGCTGGCCTCACTATAGAGGCTGAAATCACCAGATGCTGGCTTCCCAGCCTCCCAGCAGGGCTCAGACAGATGACCTGGGCTTGGCCCATTAGGTGCACTGCCCTGGACTCTGAATCAGAGACCAGAGAACCTTTTCTGGCGCAGGTGGCAGCAGTTGCAGCCACCATGTCCAGGTTCCGGGGTAGCAGCAGCAGCAGGGCCATCATTCAGTCTCTGACCTTGGTTGTGGCCCAAGCTTCCCAGGGTTCTGAGGCCAGGGGAGGACTTTCTGGATAGCTTCTGTGCCACGGTTTTGGCCATGCTCCTGGCTGCTGCCCAGCATCCTTTGTTCTCATTCATGCCCTGTGCCTGGCTCTTCGGCTTTCCAAGAGATTCTGTGAGCTCTCCAATACCTTTTCCACAAATTCCCCTTTTGCTTAACTCATCCAGAGCCAGTTCCTGTTGCATTTTTAAGTCAGAGCCCTGACCAACTCACAGTCTTACGTCAGTCTCAGCATCCAACTTATTTTTGTATTTTGCTTTAGTCACACAGTTCTGAGAAAATTCTGATCCTATGGATGGATGGTGTCTTAGTCCATTCATGCTGCTATAACAAAATACCATAGGCTGGGTGGCTTATAAACAACAGAAATTTATTTCTCACAGTTCTGGAGACTGGAAGTCCAAGATAGATTGCCAGCATTGTCGGGTGAGGGCCCTCTTCTGAGTTGCAGGTTCTCATTACATCCTCACATGGCAGAAAGGTCTAGGGAGATCTGTGGGGTTTTTCCTATAAGGGCACTAATCCCTATCATCAGGGCTCCACCTTCATGAACTAATCACTTCCCAAAGGCCCCACCTCTTAATAGCATCACCTTGGGGATTAGGATTTCAATATATGAATTTGGGGGGATACAAACATTCAGGCCACAGCAGATGGTTATAAATAAGAATGATGGACACCACTACATAGCACCCACTCTATGTCAGGCCCTGTTCTAACTGCTTCATGTACATTAACTCACTTAACAAACCTTTGAGGTGGGCCTGTTGTTAATATTCTCTTTTTATATATGAGAAAACTGAAGTACAGAGTGGAGTAATTTGCCTAAGGTCAAGGATTTAATCAAGGAAGTCCTTCTCCAGGGTTTGTGCTCTTAACTCTGTTAACAGCTTTTTTTTCATAGCTTGTCTTTCGAGATTAGACTAGTCTTCAATTAAACCAATCTAGAAGCTAGAAAAAGAAGTCATGGAAATTTCTGTTTCAAAGTTGAATGAGTAATTATGAAATACTATCTAGCAATTGCTCTTCTTCCTCATCATAAATGTAAAAGTGAGTCAATAAACAACTAAAACTTACAAGTACTAAACAAACAAGACAACTTCATCACTATATTGTCACTGTGACAAGCCTGGTGGTTTATTGGAGCCCGGTGGACCCCAGTACAGGAAGTAGTCAGATCTCCATTGCTCTGCTCTTCATAAGCAGACATGCCCAGGCTGGTGCAGTGCTGAATCTCGCAGGCACACCCACCGTCACTGCCAACCTGGGCTCAGAGTGTCAGGAGGATCTGCGCCAAAGTCCGCACAAAACTGAGTTTACAAAAAAATTACCAGTGTCACCAGGGCACAGGAGTCAACTGAAAGAACTCCCAGTGGCCAAAGCTGGAACAATTTGAGGAACAGGATGCAGTTGTATTAGATTATAATCCAAAGTATAAGATAAATATCCAGGAGTCCATACTTACCTACTTTTTTTTTTTTTGAGGAAGATGAGTCCTGAGCTAACATCTACCACCAATCTTCCTCTTTTTGCTGAGGAATATTGGCCCTGAGCTAACATCTGTGCCCATCTTCCTCTGTTTTATACGTGGGACGCCTGCCATAGTATGGCTTGATGAGCGGGGCTAGGTCTGCCTCCAGGATCTGAACCAGCGAACCCTGGGCCGCCAAAGCGGAGTGCAAGAACTTAACTGCTATGCCACTGGGCCAGCTGCTACATAAATTTTTTAAAAAGAAAACTTTGCAGTGGAGAAATCTGACAAACACTGTTTCAGGCAGGTGATCAAGATCAACATCAACAGTTGTAAATCATGTTGACAGCATGTCCTTTTTTTTTTGAGGAAGATTAGCCCTGAGCTAACATCCGCCACCAGCCCTCCTCTTTTTGCTGAGGAAGATTGGCCCTGACCTAACATCTGTGCCCATCTTCCTCTATTTTATATGTGGGACGCCTGCCAGAGCATGGCTTGATACGCAGTGCATAGGTCCATGCCCGGAATCCAAACTGGTGAACCCTGGAGCCCCAAAGTGGAGGGCACCAATTTAACCACTAAGCCATTGGGCGGCCTGACAGCATGTACTTTTGATACAATGTGATGAAAATGGCACTTCACCTCTGTGATCTTCCTCCTAAAAGCCTATAACACCAGTTTACTCGTGAGAAAAACATCAGACCAATCCCAGCAGAGGGGTGTCCTACAAAATACTCAACCAGGTCTTACAAGGTCACCAAAAACAAGGAAAGTCTGAGAAACAGTTACAGCCAAGAGAAGCCTAAGAAGACATGGCACTCTAATGTAATGAGGTATCCTAGGTGGGATTCTGGAACAGAAACAGCCTATTGGATAAAAACTAAGGAGATCTGAATAAGCCTTCAGTTAATAATAATGTCTCAATATTGATTTATTAATTGTGACAAATGTACCATACCAATGTAAGATGTTCATAATAGGGGAAAATGAGCTGAGGAGGGGAGGGTAATATGAGAATTCTGTACTGTCTGCTCTATTTCTTGGTCAATCTAAAATTTTTCTTAAAAAAATAAAGTTTATGAATTAAAAAAATAATAATAAAATTGACTGCCCTGCCCTCAAAAAAATTAGTTTACCTGGTGATGCAACTTAGACCACTGACGTCTTGATGGGCTAAAAGTATGTATTTAATGCATTCACATTGTTACAGACTTATCACTTTTTTAAATACTTACATATTTTTAAATGAAATTCTAATCTTCACATTGCATCCTTCGATCATCTCAGAGCAGCTGAGCACAATTTGAGCTGCTCTGACACAGGTAACGTCCTTTGTCCCTAAAACTCTCTGGATCTCTAAGATAGAGGAAAAACTCCATACCTCAAGGCAAAGCACTTGAAAACAAGGCAATAACTTCCCTCCCCCACTCCCCACCCAAAACACCGTGTGAGCAACTGTTCAAGCCAAGGCTGCAGTTGTCTTTGTCCTGCATTTGCCTGTCAAGCCCAGCGCTCCTCGGCAGCGGGAAGGGCAGAAGGCTGGTATGAAGCAGGACAACAGATGGCTGGGACATGTCCTCTTGAAGCTCAGCTGCCCTGGCCAGCCTGCAAGCTGTGTACATTTCAAACGTTTGAGGTTCAACCAAAAGAGACGAGTAATGATTTTCAATCACTTGCTGAAACACATGGCTAATCCTTGGGTAGCCGGAGAAGAGTGCTTTCAAAACTCACTTAAATCCAGTGCAGAGAACAGGAAACTCTGTGTGCTTTCTCGGCTTTGAACCCAGATCAGGCCATCCTGGGGGCAGTTGGGCATTTGTCCAGGGTCCAATGTGCATCCTGCTTTCTATGCTTTTGGGAGTTTTGGTGCGCGTGCTTGTTTGAGGTGAGGGTTAGGAGGGGAAAGGCTGTTTAGCAGGTTGGTTTGCATCCTGAGAAATTGTGCACCCTGGCATTTGCCTTCTGGTCTGGAGTTGGGAGATCTCTAGGTCAACCTGTGTCATAGATTCCGTCAGTTCTATTTCCTTGTCGTGGTTCAAGCCCTTTTCTCTCACTTGGATTACAACAGTCTCCTGTAGTTGCTTCTCGGCCCCGTGTTGTTAGGCCTTCCCACTGTGTGAGGTCATCTGCGTTACTCTGCAGCATCTCCCATCGTGAATACATGCTTTCCTTGCCCCCTCATCTCTCTCTTGCTACTGTTCCCATTTCTCCCCTTCACCACCAAGCTTCTTGAACTAGTAACCTGCTCTCTCTGGCTCCAGTCTTCACTTCTTCTTCATTCGCCTGTCCCTACTGTATCACTGAAACTTCTCTTGTCAAGGTCACCAGCAACTTCTATGCTGCAAAATCCAGGGGGTTTATCCCTCTCCTCATCGAACTTAACCCCTCAAGAGCATCTGACACAGTCGGCCACTTCCTCCTTCTTTAAGCACCCTTCTTTCTTGCTTTTCATGATTACTCTCTCCTGGTTTTCCTTCTATCTCTTTAGCCTCCTCTTCTCAGTCTCCTTGGCAGCCCTCTCCTCCTTCAACTGGCTGCTATATGTTGGGGTACCTCAGGGATTAGTCCTGAAACAGCTTTTAGTCTCTGAAGCTCAAAGGATGATGTCATGCAGTCCCAGAGCTAAATACCACTCGAATACCGATGACTCTCGATTTTACGTCTCCATCCCTGAGCCCAGACTCATCCATCCAACCACTCGCTTTATGTCTCCACTTGGCTGTCTCAACAGACACCTCAAATCATGTATTTCCCAAATAGAGCCCTTGATTCTCTTTATCCTCAAACTCTCCCCCGCTTCTCTTTCCTCTCAGCCCTTTAACATCTTCAATCCATCTATTTGCTCAGGCCAAGATAAGAAGTCACCTTTCATTCTTCTTTTTCCGTCCTCCCCTCCATGCAATCTACCACTGTGTTCAGTCAGTTTTACTTCCGATATATCTTGTCTCTACCCTACTTTTCTCTCCATCTCCACAGACACCTTCCTAGTCTAAGCTATCACCATTTTTCACCTGCCCAACTGAAATAGGCTCTTGACTGGCCCCCTGCTTCACAGTGGTCCTGCCCCAATTCACTCTCCACCAGCAGTGAGAATGAACATTTCAAAACGTAAGTTGGTGACATTCAGTCAATCTTTCATTCAAGGAATATTTATTGAGTGCCTAATATGTGCCAGGCGATGAACAAATAGACAAAAGTCCCTGCCTGTGAGGAGATGACAGTCTAGTGGTGGAAGATGGGCAGTAAGCATAATTAAAGTAAATTATGTGATATGTTAGAAGATGATAGATAATATGGAATAAAATAGATCAGGGTAAGGGGGTCTCAGGGAGCATATGTATGTGTTTTTGTTACAGGGGGTTGTTATGATTTTAAATAGGGGAGTCAGAAATGTTTGATCTCTAAATATCATTTCCCACTAAAGGGATTTCCTAAGAGAAGTGATCATTCCAAGTCTAGGCTAGAAATGTGTGAGATTAATCTGGAACATCTTGTATCATCAGAAAGCAAAGAAGCTAGCAAAGACCACAGGGGTGGCATCAAAAAGACTCAGAAACCAAGTTCAAGGGGCTCCCACTGGCCAAACATGGGACAATTTGAGTGTCTAAAAGAATAATGATAGCAATGGATAAAAAGATATACAAGTCCCTGGTATACAAAATCCCTGAGTTCATAATAATACTTTTTTTTTTTTTGAGGAAGATTAACCCTAAGCTAACATTCACCACCAATCCTCCTCTTTTTGCTGAGAAAGATTGGCCCTGAGCTAACATCCGTGCCCATCTTCCTCTACTTTATATGTGGGGCGCCTGCCACAGCATGGCTTGCCAAGCAGTGTCATGTCTGTAGCCGGGATCCAAACCAGGGAACCACAGGCCGCGCAAGCTGAACATGCGCACTTAACTGCTGCACCACCAGGCCGGCCCCCATAATACTTTAAAAAACCCCATAACTCACTGGTCACCTATGGAGGATGCTAGGGAACCAATTATTCTGAAAACTGATGAATAAAAGGAAAGAATTAAGTATGTATCCTGCCTTTCCTGTATGAAAATGACCAGGTAAACCAAATAGTTGATGAGGGAAAACTTCTCTTTATGGACATATTCCAGCAAAGAAATGAAGAAAAAAAAGAATTAGAACATTATAATTTTACACCCTCTAGGGAAGTAATCAATCTAGCCATGAGCATCAACAACTGATAACATCACAAAGAGAGAGAGCAAGATATCATGCGCCTCCTGATGGATGGATACAATACCTCTTATGAAATCAGGGTTGAATGGAAAACATTGCAAATAATGTTTAATGTAAATATGCCCCAAATATTCCATGAGACGTACTAAAAATCATTCCTTATTTATCTGAAATTCAAATTTAACTGGGCATCGTATTTTTATTTACTAAGCCTGGCAACCCTAGAGATAGTCTAGCCAAAAAAGTCAGACCTAAATCTGATTAAACCTCAAAATCTAACTACCAGGAATCACAGGAGACACCTGTCGAACGACACCACCATGGCAACGTCATCATCAATAGGCAGACTGTGAGGAGAGACCGCCTAAGTTTTTCAAATAGATTGAGAAAGAGAGAGAGAAAGGGAACTGGAAGGGCAAGGGGGGAGAGAAGTTTGTTTGGATTCTGATTGAAAAACTCAAGGGTAGGAACAGCCACTATGAAAAATAGTCTGGCGTATGAAGTCCACTATGAAAATTACTCTGACTCCATGCTTCCTCTCTGGTCTCATGCCTCCTGCCTTATACCTTACAGTCCAGCAGCACCAGACACTTTGAATCAGGGTTCCCTAGAAACAACCTTGAGAGACGCTTGAGATCAAGTCTTGTTTTACTGAGCCACGTTGCAAGTGGAGTGGAAATGTGGGGAGAAAAGAAGGTGATTCTGCTTTGGGGGTGGGATGACATGAGAGCTGAGATGCAGCAACTGCAAGGTGAGAGGCTCTCTGGGACAGGAACAAAGATGCTTTAAAAAGGGGGTGATTAGGAAGTTTTGCTGGTGATGAGTGGTGTATGCCCCTCCTTTGTCTGCTCATGGGACGCCTTTGCAGCAGGGTGATTTGGATGCTGGGATGGGTCTCCAAGGTACAGCAGAGTGGCTCAAGAAGACCCAGTTACATTCAAGCTGTATCACACCAGGTTCTGTTTATATCTCTGTCCCCACCATGAGCTTCTCAAGGGTAGAAACTGTATTTCCAGCTTTAGATTTCCCACTGCCTGTCAAAGTGCGTGTCACTTCATACATATCTGATGAATGAATGAATAAATGAGTGAGTTAATGAATGAAGCCCCGTTCACCCTTTGCAGAGATGGTGTGAGATGGTGTTCTGATAAAACACACTGTGGCCATTAGATATACAACTGCCTCATGAAACACTGAAATTAACCTTTGCTATTTCCATACACCATAGAGGAGTATTTTAGGCTTAGAAACAAGGATCAGCTCACTGAGGCAGAAGCTTGGGAGTCATTCTCCCAGGCATCTTGAGACATTTCCTCTGTGATAGAAAGCCCAGCTTGCTTCCTGTTTTGGCTTGCAGCTTCAACTCTGAGTGTCTGCCACGTGCATGTCTCGTGAAGTGTTATGGCAGCTGTAGTGAGGCTTACATCACAATTAGGTGACAACCTTGGAAGAAGATCCTTGGACAAGTCAGGAAAAATAACAAGGGCAATCAGGAGTCTCACTCTAGGAAGGCCCGGCTGTTTTGAAAGGTCTGAGCCCGCACCACTCGCCCTCTGTTTACTCAGGAGTGAGATCAAGAGAAAGACAGAAGAGATAAAGATCCTGCTCCCTCACCTGATCCTCTGTCAAAGCAAAGGAAGGACAAAGGAAAAAGATGAGGGAAAGGCTACCGAGTGAAGATTCACATGCTTGAGTTAAAGGGTCTCCTTATATGACCATGATGTAAGAAGACATTTTTTTATATCTGAATAACCTTGTTCTTCCACATCATCATCTTAGGAGTTATGAAAGTATCCCATTGGTATTGCTATTAAAATATTTTGGGGTTTTTTCCTGAGGTTTTCGGGGGAAAAACAACAACCTAGACTTTTTTTTTTTTGAGGAAGATTAGCCCTGAGCTAACATCTGCTGCCAATCCTCCTCTTTTTGCTGAGGAAGACTGGCCCTGAGCTAACATCTGTGTCCATCTTCCTCTTCTTTATATGTGGGATGCCTGACACAGTATGACTTGCCAAGGGGTGCCGTGTCCACACCCAGGATCCAAATTGTTGAACCCTGGGCCGCTGAAGCGGAAGGTGCGCACTTAACCGCTGCACCACCGGGCTGGCCCCTAGACTTTTTTTCCCCCCAGCTTAATCATATACCTCCTTCCCCAGACACAGCTCTAAAGGACTCTGGATGGTCCAAAACCTCATCTCCTCCTTCAAAGATGGAGGTTTGTCTCCACTGGGGATGTGCTGTAAGTTACGCAGTCCAGTGAGGAGGCCTGGGAAGGTTTAGAGACAGCATCAAAACTCCAGTGGAGTAGTGTGAGGCTGCCCTGAGACTGGAGGCCCAGTGAGGGCAGAGGCCATGACTGTCTGTCCACCACTGACGCACAGTAAGCATGCAGTAAGAGTTTGCTGAATGAATGGGTGAATAAGAAAGACTGTCAATGCGTATGGAAGTCTAAGCTGTGCAACATGTATTACAAACTGGAAAAGAGAACCCCAATTTTTTTCATTTATTCAGTCTCACATAGGACCTGAAAATGGCATTTCCAGGTTCTTCTCAAGGAAGCTGAGCCCGTGTCATGGGAGTAAGAGGTGTTAGAGGCAGCGCCGGGCTCCGCCAGGACACTCTAGCACTCCCAAGAACGGCGCCCAAGTCCCAGGGGATTTGAAAAAAAAATTATGGACACAAATGCCAGATCCTGCCCTTCAGATGAAAACTCCAGACTGGTTTTTGGGCATGCTGATAAAACCTCAGCCTTGGGAGGTTGCATTAGTTTTCCAGGGCTGCTGTAAGCAAGTACCACAAATTTGGCAGCTTAAAACAACAGAAATTTATTGTCTCACAGTTCTGGAGACTAGAAGTCCAAAATCAAGGAGTCAGCAGAGCCATGCTTCCTCTGAAACCAACAGGTGAGTTCCTCCTTGCCTCGTCCTAGCTTCTGGTGGTTTGCTGGCAAACCCTGGCATCCCTTGGCTTGTAGCTGCAAATCTCTGACCTCTGCCTTCATCTTCACACGGCCTTCTCTCCCTGTGTGTCTGTCTTCACGTGACCATCTTCTTATCACGCCATCAATCACAGTGGATTAGGGGTCCTTCCTACTGCAGGATGACCTCATCTTAACTAATCGCATCCACAACGACCTATTTCTAAATAAGGTCAGATTCTGAGGTACTGGAGTTAAGATTTCAACATATCTTTTTGAGAGGAACACAATCCAATTCATAACAAGGCATTGTGGGAACATGTTACAGTTAAAACAGGATTCAGTGACCCAATTGGCCCAGAGAATCAAATCGCTACCTGCTCAGTCACTGCCTTCTGAAAGTCGATACAAAGCATCAGGCTCCAGTCGACCAAATTTCCCAGTGTATTAGCCAAGCCTGACCGTCCAAACCTTTCGGGCCTGCTGGTTTATGGAACTCTAACCCCAGGGTTGTGCTAACCATAGGTAACTCACTTCTGGGAGATAGCATTTCCCTGCCCTTTCTTCCCGAGCAGAAACTTTGCAATCAGAAAGATCCATTACTAGGGAAAAAAAGTTGTTTACTCCTCAATCTCTGGCCCTTCATGGTAAGAATAGTTTGAGTTCCAGGCCTGGCAATGCCACTGATGCTTGACGAACGCTTTCTGTCCTTATTTATATCGTGGCACACAGAGGGAAGAAAAGGTGGCATTTGTATAGCACAGGGGAAAAGGGACAGGGCTCCTCTAGCCACCTCAGGTCCTGCCCAACTTTCTGAATGCGAAGGAGATCACCATCTCAGGTCACCAGGCACTGATGGACCCTGGGAGGGAAGCCTAGGGATGGACAATTGTACCCAGCTGTCAATCTAGAGGTAGGAGTCTGACTCCACCTCCCCAACTCTCCCCTTCAGAGGATCTTCATTCAGTAACTCTAGACTTTTTCCTCACATGCATGTACATGCAACTTACCTGTAAAAATGAATTTAGGAGGCCGCAAGCGCCTAAATTACATCACTTCCATGAAGAATGACCACAACTCTAACTCCTTAGGGGAGGAAATTGTTCACAAGTAGAATAGACTTAAGATGTCTAAGATCACAAAGCAGCCCAGTGCCTACTCCAGGACCAGAGCTAGAACCCGTGACCACAGTCTTTTCCTCCAGGTTGGAGTCCTTCCTCACGGAAGATGACAGTCTCAGCAGAAGGAGAGACGGCTGGTTTGTGAGCAGGGCATGGGCTCTCATCCAGTCTCTATCTTGGATTACCTGAAGAGGTTTAGCCAGACTCCCTAGGCCGCAGTTCCCTGAAATGGCACAGATTCCTCTTAAACACCTTCTCCTCCAGGCAGCCCTCCTTGACTGTCTAGCCTGAATCTAGTGACCCTTCTGCGTGCTGTGGCATCTACTTTTACCATAGAAACTATTGTACCATAGAGTAACTTACTGTCTGTCTTATGAGGCTGTAAGCTCCTAGCTCTTATTTTCCTTTTATTGCTTACATCTAATACCTGATAGGCACATAAACTTACTAAACAAAACAAATATCACAAGTCATTTTAGGGACAGTGGACGACTACTTCCACAAGTCAGCCTCCTTTAAAAACCACACAGTTCTGCTTGGTGCCCTTAACAGTTCCCTCTCTGTTCACACCTGGTTCCAGGCAGCTATAAAATTGGCTGTGCTCTAAGTCAGGAACTACCCTGTCTCCTCCTCCTGACTTCCTGCCAATCCTTCTTGCTCAATTCTAGTTTCCTTAGTTTCCATGGGTTGCCACCTACCAGGATTTTCCCACTGAGAAGGGACGTCTTAAGAGGCGTTGGTTACACTCTGCCTGTGGGTGTCTCCTCTGATTCTTCCTCACTCCTCCCTTGGCAGCTCATTTGTGGGCCAGGCCCGGCCACCCCACCCAGGTCAATACCTGGGGCCCCAGGCGCTTGCTCATCAGGGAGGGGAGATGGGGCTGTCTGTGACCTCCCTTTATTTATTTCCCTGCTAATTTATTTATGTATTTACTATAACAGCTTTATTGAGATATAACTCACATACCATAAAATCCACCCATTTAAAGAGTGCAATTCAGTGGTTTTAGTATATTCACAGAATTGTGCAACTATCACCACTGCTTAATTCCAGAATATTTTCATCACCCCCAAAAAGAAGCTCCACCCATCAGCAGTCCCTTCCCATCCCCCCTTCCCCTAAGACCTGGCAACCTCTTATTTACTTTCCGTCTCTATGGATTTGCTTATCCTAGATATGTCATATAAATGGAATCATACAATATGTGGCCTTTTGTGTCTGGCTTCTCTCACTTAGCATAATGTTTTCAAGGTTCATCTATGTTGTAACATGTATTGGTGGTTCGTTCCTTTTTAGGGATGAATAATATCCCATGGTATGGACATACCACATTTTATTTAACCGTTCACAAGTTTGTGGACATTTGGGTTGTTTCTACTTTTTGGCTAGAACATTCATACACAAGTTTTTGTGTAAACATATGTTTTCAGTTCTCTTGGGTATACACCAGGCAGTGGAGTTGCTGGCTCACAAAGTAACTTTTTGGCTAACTTTTTGAGGAACAGCCAGACTGTTTTCTAAAGAGTTTCTACCATTTTACTGTCCCGCCAGCAATGTACGAGTGTCTAATTTCTCCACATCCTTATCAACACTTGTGATTATTTGTCTTTTTGATTTTAATCATCGTAGAGGGTGTGAAGTGATATCTCATTGTGGTTTTGATTTGCATTTCCCTGCCAACTAATGATGTTGATATCTTTTCATGTGCTTATTGACCATTTGTATGTCTGTTCAATTCCTTTGCCCACTTTAAAAATTGAGTTATTTATCTTTTTATCGTTGAGTTGTAAGAGTTTTTGTATATTCTGGCTGCAAGTCCCTTAACAGATATACGATTTGCAAATATTGTCTTTCATTCTGTGGGTGGTCTTTTTACTTTCTTGATGATGCTGTTTGAAGTGCAAAAATTTTAATTTCCATGAAGTCCAATTTATCTATTTTTTTCTTTCATCACGTATGCTTGTGATGTGACACTTAACAAACTATTGCTTAATCCAATGTCATGAAGATTCACTCCGCTGCTTTCTTCTAAGAGTTTTATCATCTTCAGCTCCTAGATTCACGACCTCCTCCCTTCATTGTTGGTTTATCACCTCCCAAAGACAAACGCATTTTGCAGCAGCTTTGTTTGGTGTAATATTCTCTGCATCATCTGTTGCCTTTACAATGGGATGAGACATCTCTTTAATAAAGTTGTTCCTATTTAGTTGTTCTATAAAACAAACATTCAAACCTTCAACAACCTTTGGCTTCCATCATGTCAAAAACAAACACATAATGTAATAAAATGTGCTTTCCAGCCTCCAATCAAGGTGTGCTTTGCCATAGAGCAGGAGTGGAGATGTTCCAGGCATTGACAATTTTGGAGGTGGTTTGAAGCTTGGTAGTTTGAACCAGGACGGATAACACGCTGTGACCTCAATCCTGAGGATGAAGGAATACAATTGCAGAACTCTTCACTGCGGGTCTTGATGCTTGCTTGGCAAGCTGTCACCTCACCACAAGCTGGACCACCCAGGTCTCTCTCTGCATCTGTGGCTCATTGTTCCTGTGGTTTTGATTATTAGATTCAGCCACTGTCTGGGCCATTGTCTGCCAAGATGTTTAGGTTTGGAAATCCTTCATTATGCCTCCAAGCAAATGATATCACATTTTCTCTCTGAATCCTGCATTCATTCATCTTTGAAAGTTGGTGACAAAATTCATCTTAATTTCCTTCCACATTGGTTTTGTATCATTGTTGATCCTCTCCAAATGATATGTTTATTCTCCTATTTGTCAGCAAACCCTTCACCTTTTTACTTGTTTGAATCCCTTTTGAAACAAGAAACAACTCCATTTAAAAAAAAAAAATCAAACTCTATTTTTCATCTGATTAAGTTTCCTAGGATTTAGATTTAGCACAACTGGAAGAATAGTGCCAGAAAGAAAGATAATTTAAATCTGACATATCTTTACGAACGAAGCCATTACTTTATCCTTTTTTGAACCATCCCTCCCCCAAACAATGCAATTAGCAAGGACTTCATTTATAAATTTCTACAATGAGATAGTCACCTTCTCTAGGAAGAAGCCGCTAAAATCCGGCCATCCAAAGTCTTTACTTTCTAGTAAGTCAGCCCACACAATATGCAGAGAAATAGCTTGCCACTCTTCCAAGAGAGATTTTGAAGCTGATCTGTGATTATCTTCTGTTATCCAATAAACAGAAATAATATCCATCATCCAGGAAGCCACTGTGTGAGGAAACCTACGAAAGACCACAGAGCACATAAGCTCTTGGCTGCCAAAACTCCACGTCGTTTAGAGGTGTGGATCCAAAGGCCGACTTGGCTTCCTCTGGTGTTGGTTAGCTCCTAGAAATGCCAGGCCCTCCAGGTCAGGACAACATAACCAGACCTAAAGACCAAACAGTGGCATGGAGTCTTGATCCATCACATTCAGCGTCAAAATGCTTTTTAATGGAAATAACTGGGTTAATAACGTGCGTGTAAATTTCATTTAACATTGAGCCCTTAAAAGATGCCTATGAGATCTTGTTGATCTACTTGAAAAGAAGCATGTATAGAACAGTACGTATAATATGATGTCCCTTTTGGTAAAGTGTTTATACATGTTTTTAAAAGTCTAGAAAAGAAACACATTGAAGTGTTTTCTCCAGGTAATAAAACTACAAGTTTTCCATTTTATACTTAAAAAATTTTTTTCGGTGATGAATGTATTTTACTTTCAAAATTAAAAAATTAATTGGGTTAAAAAAAATTAGGTCTTACTGTGAACTCAAACGCAAGTTCAGAATTTTTAAAATATGCAGCCAAGAGTACATAGTCGAATCTGCTACTCTGCAGGAAAACTTTAAAAATAATCAGCCTTTAATGGTGGAGAAGCAGGCGGGGCCCAGCCCTAAATTCCAGGTCGCCGGGCAGTTTGCCAGGGCAGCAGGCTCATGGTGCTTCTGCCCCCTGCTGGATAACTCTGGAAAGTGCAGGCTCTGGCCCAAAGAGTTTTTCCAGGGAAGTGACCCTGGAGACATGAGTGTTTACGAACCCAGTGACACTTGGAAAAACTGGCCGTATTGCTCAAAACTATTCTGGAAGTTATTGCCACAGGGCAACTAATCATGCAGCAATTCTTTCATGCTCCCTACTTCCTTTTTTTAACACACGCATTTATTTTTTTCTTAAAGATTGGCACCTGAGCTAACATCTGTTGCCAATCTTCTTTTCTTTCTTCTTCTTCTCCCCAAAGCCCCCCAGTACATAGTTGTATATTCTAGTTGTGAGTGCCACTGGTTGCGGCATGTGGGATGCCACTTCAGCATGGCTTGATGAGCGGTGCCATGTCGGCACCCAGAATGCCAACTGGCGAAACCCTGGGCTGCAGAAGCAGAGCACACGAACTTAACCACTCAGCCATGGGGCCAGCCCCCACACATTTATTTTTTGAATGTCCCAAACTTTGTTCCAGGTATTTATATATGTGTAGAATGTACAGATGAAAACATAGATGTGTTTTGTGCCACCTTCCATTTTATAGTTTAAATTGTATGGTATTGTACTTTTTATTCCTTGGTTTTCTCATCTATCAATATATCCTGGCAGGGTCAGGACTAGGGTGAGGCAAGCCAGACCTGCATAACCCTGAGAGTGGCCTTACGCTTTGTGTCCTCTGCCGGTACATACAGGTCAGCTTCGTTCTTTTTGACCCCTGAATAGTATTCTATGGTATAAACAGGCCACAGTGAACCATTCCCTCTTGATGAACCTTTAGGTTGTTTCCGATTTTTAGCTATTACTAAAATGCTCTGTTGAAATCCTTATAGATGCCTCCTTGTGCATGCAGCCCAAGTTATAATGTTTTACTTTACAGTTTGTGTCTTTTATACCTCCTTTAAGGGGCCTTCCATACTCTAAGGTTATACTGGTGTCTTCCTGCATTTTCTTTTTCCTTTTTTTTCCCCTCTTGGACCTCGGGTGCAGAGTTGAGTTAAACACAGTTGTGGGCTCCTCGGTTCATGCTCTCCACAGTCGTCATTGGTCTATGTAAGACACTTCTTTTTTAAAAATTCTCTTTTATCCTCATTTCCCACTCCCATTCCCCTGCCCACCGTAGACAATCACTCTGATGTGTTTGATAGGTATAATAGCATTTGTTTGTTTCCTTGTAAAATACGCAGCGTAGATATGGAATATTTGTGTAAATGACATTGTGCCATAGACCTTATTCCGTTTCTTATGATTTGCATTTAGCACTGTTGTACAAGCTAGCCATGTGGCCACAGTACATGCAGCTTCCTGCTCCCAACTGCTTCACTCATCCCTTCCCCCAGGAGTGAGCCCCTGGAGCCTTCAACCCCCATTACCACAAACAGCCCTGCGGTGAACAGCCTCGTGTGCAGTTGGTCCTATGTGGGAAGTTCTCTGGGATTTATTTCCAGATTGCTTACATTTTCTTCTAGCACTTTCATAGTTTGTTTTTTCTCCACTTCATGCGCCCATCCACACTAGATTAGTCTACCTGAGCACATTTAGCTTCTGCTATGATTTTGACTCTATTAGTTCTTGAAATTTTCTGTTGGTTAAAAACATTCTTAATTTCCATTTTGACCATGTTTGTCTTCAACATTCTATTTGAACTAGGGTTGGGGGGTTTTTGTTTTTGTTTCACTTGAATCTCAGCTCCCAGATTTGTGTCAGATGATTATAATATAACTTAGTTTGAGTCCCTTTGAAAGCAGAGCCAAGACAAGGACTTTGGTGACAATAGTTTATTTGGGAGGATATCCCAGGAAGACAGTGGGGCGAGGAGGGAGTGACAGAGGGAAGAAGCAAAAACCAATGAAAGATGCATCATTGAGCTGGTTATCACTAGGGAAGATTGGCACAATCTCCCTGGAGACCCTTTGAAGAACCATGTAAAAACCACCTAGAATTGTCCCTCTGACATATGTGAGGTTGGAACATTTATCCATCAACCTTCGTCCTCCGTTGCTTGAAAGTTACCCTTGGGGGGGCCACCACTCTCCCCCTAGACCCACACTTTTCTGCTATAGCTGTGCCTGCAAGTAGACTGAACAAGTCTCCAAGCTAGGAGAAAATCCTGAGGCAGAAAAGCTGAGTGGGTCGCTGGTACTTGAGACGGGAAGCCGTCAGCATGCACGGGAGCTGTTGGCTCTTGGCTGCCCTGTGGGTATGCACGTCTTTGCTATCGCTATCTGACCCACTTCTTTTCCTAGACCCTGCTATTTATGTATTAACTACATCTAACATCTCTGTCCTGACCCAGTGAGACCCACTCAAACCTCTCCCTGGGCTGGACCTATCACAGCTTTCCCTCTGTTTCCCTGGCCCCAGCCCCTCCGCTCACCCCTCTGGCCAGCCTTCAGAGCCCACCTCTAGAAATTTGGCACTTTCCTCCCACCCACCAGATGTGCCCCTTTCATTTCTCCCCCCGGCTTCACTTCTACTTTCTTTCTCTTTTCTCTTTCATTTATGCTTTAAGCCTGCCAGGATCCCCAATAGCATCAGAGAACCCTACTCAGATATTTGCTTGCCTGCTTTCACAGAAATTGCCCACACTCAGCTTCAAATAATAAAAATAAGCAGAACGATCCTGAATACTGTTGGAGCACTTACCAAGTGGCGAGCCCTGCGTGAAATGTGATTTAGTCATTTCCTTATTTCACCTTCACAACAACCTCATGAAGTACCATCAGCGTGTCAGTTTCATAGACGAGGAAACCGGCTTGGAGAAGACGACTTCCTTAGCTGACCGAGCTGGGCCTCAAGCGTGGATGTCTGGCCTTAAGGATTTATTTTTGACCCCTCCAGTTAACTTAGCCATTAACTACCAACTGACCCTTAGAGAAAGGACTTCACTTCCTGTGCCTGGTTTTTGAACAGTCTTTATGCTAGCTTTTTTTCCTCGCAAGATTATTGAAAATACGAAATAAGATTTTTTAAAAATAACAAATATAACAGCTTGGCTATTTTTTCTTGTTTGTTTGGTTTTGGTTTCTGTTTTTTGTTTTTTGTGTTCTTGGTTCATGGTGTAACCATCATGTGATACTTTCTTCCCAGGGCCAACTCTATGGATTTCTCCAGCCTCCAGATACCTGAAATTCTACAATTAGAAATTAATTCATTTGATGTCAGCTCACAGTTATATGGGAAAGGATACATAGTAATATTTCTCAGCCAACCACCTTAGCATGAGTGAATTTATGACCTTTTCTGAGAGTTAGTTTTGAAAGACGAGAATAGGGAAGAAGCATGAATGCACTAAGCCTGGATTAAAGGGAAGCCACACCAGGTCATCACCCTAGAAAAACTCTTGCACATGTGCACCAGGATTTACGTGCAAGAATGTTCTTGGCAGCACAGTTCATAACAGACTCAAACTGGAAACAACCCTATCCACCAAGAATAGAATGGAAAAATGCATTGTAGTGTATTCATACAGTGGAATACAACACAGTGATGAAAATGAGTGACCTGCGGCTACACCAGAGACTTGTTTGAATTTCATAAAATTATGTTAGAGAAATAATGTGGACACAGAAGAATGTATTCAATAGGAATCCATACATGTAACGTTCAAATATAGGTGGTACAATTATAAAGAATAAGAAGGAAATTAATGTCAGAAACATCAGGATAAGAGTAGTTAATTCTAGTGGGGAGGGGAGGTTGTGTTCACTCAGGGGACACACAGGGGGCTTCTTGGAGGCTAATAATTGCAATTTCTTGACCTGGGTGTTGGTTACACAGAGGGTTGCTTTGCAATTATTTGTTAAACTGTCCAAATGTGTTCTATACATTTTTATATGTGTGCGTTTCATCTCATCTTTCCAAAAATTAAAAGGAAGGACAGGCAGGTAAGCCAGGCCCCCAAACCCAACCTCATTTCTTTGCATAGCTAATCCAGACCAGGTTCTAGGAGACCTGCAGGAGAAGTGGTCAGGGTTGGAACAGGTGGTGCAAAGCTCTGTACATAGCATCTGTGGATATTCAACCACGTTAGATCCCGCCAAACTGTTTCCCAAAGGTATTGAATCAACTTGCTCTCTCACCAGCAGTGAATAAGAATTCTTCTTGTTTTGCATCTTCACTATCATTTGATGCTGTCAGATTTTAAATTCTGCTTCTTTTGTGAGATATTTAAAGGCATCTCCTTAAGTTACATTATTCTAGTAATTAACGAAGTTGAGCATCTTTTTCATATATTTTTTGTCTTTTGTGAAATGCCTGTTCAAGTCTGTTGCCCATTTTTTTCTGTTGGGTTATTTGTCATTTTCTTATTGCTCTATTGGAGTGTGTGTATATATTGTGGATATTAAAGCTTTGCCAGTTGAAAATATCTTTTCCCATTCCATGGCTTGTTGCCTGTGTTTTTCTAGGTGGGAGGGACGCAGGCAGCAACGGTTTGCTGCCTCTGAATTCCTTTGCCTACTGCTTGGGTGCCTCGGGGAATTTGCTCAGCCTTCATGGGCAATAGCTGCCCTTTCTGACGCAACTTGAAGTACCTGGCACCAGAACCAGCGGCCCTGCTCTCCCCTCCCGCAGCAAGCTGCCCAGGAAGCAAGTGAGCCCCAACAAGAATGACATTGTAAGCCCTGTGCAGATAGAGCCTGTTTTGTGTTTTCTTCCCTTCTGCTCTCTTTCCATTAGCAGAGAAAATGAAGTTTTGGCACTGTCTCAACTGCATAAACTTCTACTTCATACATCAGTGCCGAAAAGAATAAAATGGGAAAGGACTTAGAGGTCGGCCAATTTCTGAAGCCTTTTGTCCTAGTCTGGATTTTACTGTCTGGACAGTGGTAGGCGCTACCTGAGAACTGTGAGGATGACTGTGCCAGGGCAGAGAGAGACGTTCACATCCTCCCAGGGGCAATGGGTCACATTACCTGCATCAGCATTCGAAGCCGACATAAAGAATGCCACTAATGGGCTTGGAGGTCATTAGCAACCCTCCCTGCAATATCTATTTGAATTTGGGACTGGCTTCCAGAGGAAGTGAGAGGGAATTGAGTTGTAGATGTACTGTTATTCTACGCTAATTCTCTCTGAGACAAGCTTGCCTCTCTGGTGAGGAGGGTGTGGTGGATTTTCAATTTATGGTTAATTTCAATAATTTTCACACGTGACAGGGATGAAAATTTTTGACGTGTAGTTAGTCATTCTCTCCCTTCCCTCCCCAGCCCTACCCCTTGTTATTTCAACCTCTTGATAGTTCTTGGTTTATGTGACATAGAAACCCCACTGTTTGTGGGCCAATGCATACTAGGGTAGGGGACAGTAGGAGAGGGCCCACGGCAGCTGGAGCTTGGGAGAACTGAAGATTTAAGCAACTGCATCAAGGATGGAACTTTGGGGCTGGAGAACTTGCTGTCTGTGGGACAAAGTAACTCCTTCTTCAACTGACCCAGAGAGATGCTTAGTAAAGGCTTTACTTTCAAGGCGGACTGGAGTCAGACTTGTGTTTCTTTTGACCAGAAATGCAGTGCCAAGGTAGGACTTAAGGAAGGAAGTGGGGGCTCAGCTGTATCTGGGTCACACTCATGTGCTTCTCTTTATCTGCACCAGCAGCATCCTATACACAAACACCACGTATTCTACTGGTATGGCTGTGCAGAACGTAAAATTATTGAAAACCTGAGACCTTTGGGACCCCCTGCACTTCCCCACAGGCACAACCAGAAGCCTGCTCCAATTCTGACCTGGTGGTGTGCATGATTAGACATTGTGAGCTCCTCCCCTGCACACATGTAGATGGTTTTTGAAATCTTAGGACAGATCTTTACATGCTACCTTATCAGATTCAGTCCATTGTTCCATTCAATGAGGTCTGTTCTAGATGAGGCTTTTTCAGAAGTCAACCATGAGATAAGGAGTTGAGTGCAAGTCATTTATTTGGGAAGCGCCAGTGGGAGCTGGAGGAAGTGCGGGCCCAGCAGCTGCCCCACAGCAGTGAGGGGAGGGGCAAGGTTAGCAGTGACGTGCACTGAGGCACCCAGAGCCCTAAACTGACCTCCAGAGCACCATGGCTGCCGCTTCACCTCTGCCTTCCAAATCTCACGCACTTTTTTCCTTGTGGCCAAGCCTAATGTGTACACTAGAGGGGAGGGAATTCTAGAAAATGTAGCTCCAGCTAAGCTGTGTCAAACCCTCTACAAATCTCCTGAGGAAGGTACGCAGAGCCTGATTCCCGTCCCTCAAGTCCCACTCACAGAACAGTATTTTCTTTGTTTTCCGTATCAATTGAGTTTCTGCCTCTGAGCCCTGTTCCGACCGGCAGGCAAAATATTTAACTTTGGACGTTCCTGGTGTTTCCCACTTTGAGATCAGGTGCAGATTCCACCATCTTACCCACTCCCAAGTTGGTGGTGCCCTTCAGTCCCTGGGTCGTCCATAACTTTCAAGAGTTACCACTGAGACAGACATTGTCCCTTTCCAGGAATGCCTTCAGATCTGGTGACACCCTTGCTTCCATGCCCCACTTGGGACATTGAACTTGTTTGCAAGGCTGAGGGCCCCAGTGCCTTTTCTCTCCGGGGTTTTGTCACCCCGCCCTGGGGCCCTGCCAGGAAGCTAAGACTGAAGGGACTCTCGTCCCTTCAACTTTCTTGAAGATATTCCACTGTAGAACTCCGGAATCTTTTCCTGCCCTCTTCCTTCTATTCTGCCACAAACCTACGTTCTCCTAGGCGCCTGGTGAACAAGAATCAAAAGGCTCTGCCGTCTGCCCTTTCATCTACCTTCTCTGGGGCAGTAAAGCAGAAAGCTCCCTGCTTGTGGGAAGAGACTAGAGAAGGAAGGAAAAAAAATTAATCTTTTAAAATACTATCCAGGCACCTGGGGCTGCGGTGGCTATTTCTCTGTGTCTGGACAAGGACGTTAAGTGGTAACAGCAGCTGGAGCTGGAAGCCAGCATCCCCCTAGGCTGTCCCACCCTCTCTGCCTTGCCCCCTGCCCAGGACAGGGAGAGAGTGGCACCAGTGTGAGGAGTCCAGTTGACAGAGACGCCTGCTGTTGAGGAAATCTTGTGTCTTGTTGCCAACAGCAGGATCCCAGGTTTCTGTGGCCCTGGCAAGCATTCCTGCCTCAATGAAACCATGAAGCTTGCTGACCACTCTGGTTTTTATTCCCCTCAACAAAGAAAATACAGCCACTCAGTCAGCCACAAACGCAGAGTGTGACAGAGGCAAGAGCCACTAAATGAAACACAATTGCAGATTATATGGGACAGAAGCATAGACTGAAAGGATGAATTAAAGGAAAAAAACATTTCAGTGGACCTCATAATCTATCTCAGTGGCTACCTGGATACCTGGCTCATACAGGCCGATCCCTGGGAACCACCAAAGCAGTTGGATTATAGACAAGTCTAGGCAGACCTTGTCTATACAGCTGCAGAATTAAAGTCAGCCTAGGGAGGCCTCCAGGAAAAAAAGCAGCAAGCTTTCAGGTGTTCCAATGATGCCAACATGCAGTGAGCTGGACTTTATGCTGCTTTTTACAGTAAGAGCTGACGTACTGCATGTATATACATACATGGTATGTGGAGACTGTGTGTGCACAGGCATCTAAGACAGAGACCTCAGCAACTGTAGCATTGCATGACCACAGAGCACAGAGAACAATGTTGGATGACTACATCATCTATTGAAAAACCTGTCACCTAAATAGCTACTTAAGAAGAGTTTCTTCTTACTGAGCCTTAAAATATAAAATTCTTAATAATATACTCAGAGCAATGTAACTTCCAACACACAAAAATGCTTACATCTTTATTCATGTGTTCATCTGTCCACTTTTACTCTGCATCTGTCATTTAACTGTTTCTCAGGATGATGTTCAGCAATCTGCTGCTTAACAATCCTTTCCCAACTAATTTCTGAAAATAGTGGCTTAATTGAATGTTCTCCCTGAGAGTAATTTCATACTGTTGCCAAGGATTTGGTGGCACATTGTGTTTTAGACTGGCTGCACATGACACCCCTTTCAGTTTATTTTCATTCCTGATTTTATTATACATATCCCTTCCCCAGGTACATCCTCCACCTCCCACACACCCGAGCACATCTATTCAGTGCCGTTGTGCTGTCAGAACATATTATCGTAATGCTGGTTTAATGGATTTTGTGCTCAGGTTGATGAAATGGTGAACTCAATTAAATGAGGTATATAACAATGCTTATTAATGATGATGATTATTCATTTATATATTATTAATTTATATTATATATTAATATAATATTCATTAGTAATCACTAATAAATGATTATTAGTAGTAGTTGTATTAATTGTATGTAACAATTAAAGGAAGTTTACAATAATTTTATTAATGATATCAGAAAAAATGGAGAATGGTTGTAGTTGTGAATGGATAACTGATTAAAAACCCTAATTTGCTGCTCATGTGACACACACTGTTCACATGCACACTAGTGAGCATCTCCTGGTCCCAGTCACTTTTCTCCTTGTGGATAATTATGGCACAATTCTGAAGAGAAATACACCCAAGTGGTAACTTAAATTCAATCTTCAACTATTTTTACCTGTGTATAATCTCTACGTCTCACATGAAACTATCTCTTGCCATGATAAACACTGAGACGGGGTGTTAATTGTATCACAGTTGAGGGTGGATCCGATGAGAATGCATACTGAGGTGTGGACTGGCAGCTCTTAAACTGCAAGCTCTTGTCCACTATTTCTTCAGCGGCCAACAAGGAGCAGCTGGGGCCAGGTGTTAGGAAGTCCTCTCCGGAGTGTGGGGGGTCCAGGAGAGGAACATCACAGGATTGGTGGGAAGCTAGGGGAGAAACGAGAACTATTCAAAAGAAGTATTTGAGGCTATGTGATGCTGGGTCTCATCTTCTCCCAGCTTCTCACAAATTTAATGTGGAAATAGAAAAGGAAAAAGGCAAATGCAAACAACAGCATTTCAGGTTGTTCCTACAGCACATACTTTTTCTCTGAAGGTTTCTCCTCTAAGCAACAATTCAGCCGAACTCCTGTTTTAAGATTCTGGTGAAATGACAAGATCACAAGTGAGGGTGTTATTACTGCAATAATCTATGCTTCATTTTTCCATTACTGAAGGAGAAAACCCTCTGGGGAGTGAAATTTAACACTCAATTTAACAATAGCACTGCATACTAATTCATGTTGAAATATAAAACCAATCCAGTTAAGAAAACATCCAGATAAAATGAAATGGGCCATGATAATGGTATGGTCTTTCAATTATGGGTCTCATATTATGAGGATTACCAATTCTTTCCTAAATGTTAATTAAGGTTCTCAATACCTCTGGTGGTAAATATAAAGGTAGTCACTTCATGGATGAGAAAATTAAGACAAGCGTCTTTGTGACTGGCCCAGAGGTGAGGAAGTCTCAGAGAGGATGCAGATACTGAATTCCTGGCTTTCGCTCCTGTCCTCAGCTGCTTGCCTAATGCTTCAGACTCTGGCCACAGAGCTTGAAAGTTTGACTGAGGTACTGCAGACAACCGGAAGTGGGAAAAGAGCCCCTAGACTTTCCATTATGTTGCAGTCTTTATATATGTCAAAGACTGTGCTAGCTGAGTGACTGTGCACCGAGGTTCTAAAAATGAGTAAGATACAATCCCTAGGTTCAAGAAGCTCAAGTCTAGTAGTGGGAGAGACGTGCAAATAATTGTTAAATGGGGCAACAATACACTTATACAGGATAGAGCGGCAAGAAATGAATTTTTTTTCTGGTAATAACAAAGTCAATGTCAAAAAAAATACCATCAAGGAGCTGGCCCGGTGGCGCAGTGGTTAAGTTCGCATGTTCTGCTTCGGCAGCCTGGGGTTCGCTGGTTTGGATCCTGGGCGTAGACCTACGCACCACTAGTCAAGCCATGCTGTGGTAGGCATCCCACATATAAAGTAGAGGAAGGTCGGCATGGATGTTAGCTCAGGGCCAGTCTTCCTCAGCAAAAAGAGGAGGATTGGTGGTGCATGTTAGCTCAGGGCTAATTTTTCTCAAAAAAAAAAAAAATAGTAGTGTCATTTTACCCATTATTGCAATCACCATTCACCATGCCACCGAAATGCTCTCACCAAGATCATCAATGATTTCCCTGTGGCTAAACAGTCTGTAGGGGAGGAAAAGTAATTTTCCCTCTCCTCTTCTGAGTTTCCAGCTGAGATTCCTGTAATAAAAAAATTAACAAGAGAAAAACAAACAGAAGTTTATTATCATGTATACGTCGTGTATACATGGGAGATATCCAGGAAAAAGGAGTAGCTCCCTGAAGTGGCTTAGAATTCAGGATTAAATACTACCTTAAAAGGGAAAGAGAAGGAGGGATGTAGATCTCTTAGGGGAGAGAAAAAGATTTTAAGAAAGATGAATGGGTCCTTAGAAGAAAAGAGGACAGCCTGGTGGTGCAGCGATTAAGTTCGCACGTTCCGCTTCTCAGCGGCCGGGAGTTCGCCTGTTTGGATCCCAGTGTAGACATGGCACCACTTGGGAAGCCATGCTATGGCAGGCATCCCACATATAAAGTAGAGGAAGACGGGCATGGAGGTTAGCTCAGGGCCAGTCTTCCTCAGCAAAAAAAAAAAAAAAAAAAAAAGAGCAAATATGATCAGGTCTAAATCTTTTTTTAAAAAACAGCAAATTTTTAATAGTTTGCCCATTGCTTTTAGGATAAAATTGAAATTTCTGAACATAGCTAACAAGGGTCCATGTGTGTGATCTGGTGGTCCTTAGAGTCGGTCTTTAAGTAGAAGGAGTTTCTCTCTTTCTACTCTCCTCCCTTAAACTCCTTGCCTCAACCATTCTAAACTCTCAGTTACCTGAACATGCTTTGCTTTTTCTTACCTCCAGACTTTAACATATAATGTTCCCACAGTCTAGATAGATTCTCGTCTACACCCCATTCTGCCTCCCACCCCCAGCCCTGGCCTAATTTGATATAAAGTCTTTCTAATTTCAGCTGAGCTATCACTTCCTCTAGTAGGTCTTTCCAGACCCTCTCTCCCCTCCCTGAATCAGAGATAGGTTTTCCTCCTATGTGCTCCCATTCTATCCTGTACTTCCCCTATTGTAGGCCTGGCAACACAGTATTGTAACCACCTAATTATTTGTCCTAGTCCTTTCTGGACTCCGCTTGGTGAAGGGAGGGTCTGTGCTGGTCTCATTCACCACTATATCCCCCGACACTTGCATATAATGGGCAATAAGTAAGCACTTGCCCAAAGGATGAATGAACGAAGCATTCACCGCCAAGTTCACTCCTTACCCTACACTCGATACACTACTACTTCCCTGTCTTCCCAACTGGACGGTAAGCTTCCATGGGTCAGGGACTCTAACGCGCATTTCCATGACGTATTAGACCTACTGTGGTATTAAGCTCACAATAGGCACCTATTTACTTGTTTATTAATTTGACAAGTACATACAGTGTGTTTACAGTGTTAAAGGCAAATGTGGAGTTTGGGAGGAGGGAGGTTGGAGAGGCGGAAGCTGGGAAATGGGTCTGATTTAAACCCCCTAACGACTTCAATTTTTTATATCATGCAGTGGGTGTAGATATAGCCTTAATCACAGAGAAAACCTTACATATTACACGCTTAGTGAAGGACATTTGCTATATTTCTAGTTGTTAAGGAAGCAAGGAAGCAAGCTTTAAAAATAGATTTTTTTTTTTTTTGTAAGGAAGAGCAACGTGGAGGAGCAAAAAGAAGAGAGCAGGAGAGAAATAATAGGACTAAACAATCCCAAGGGGCCATCGTCTGTAGCCGGGGAGGAGCTGCCTCACATATTGTGCAATATGTGTGGTTTGGCAGAAATGAGACGAAAGAGCACTCTTCCCTCCTGTGAAAGGATGATTATTTTTAAAAAGTAAAATCATGACTCATACGAATATCAAATCAACATGGGTCCAAGATTTTATTTAACTCATTAATTAATGAAGGAACCAGTAAGATATTACAACTGATTCAAACGATAATCCAAAGAGCAGACACATGTATGGACAGTCAGCAGTGCTGAAATGAATGTGATTAACAGACGCAATGCTGGCTTCCTGGGTGAGGGGGAGAGAGACCAACTGTACTCCATGAAATATTTGCATTTGTATTTCAAGGGACAAGAATCATTTGCACTGCTATCAGTTTTTTTGCAACTCATAGAACAGTAAAATAGCTCAAAGACAATGAAAGGTAGAGATAATCTGCTAGACTGGGCACCCAGTAATCTTTACTGCCCGGTTCAAAGTCTTTCACAGTTTTTACTGACACTAATAGACCTCTCAACTTGTCCTCCAACAGAAAGCCTCACTATGTGAAGGCTTAGTGTTTCTCTGAAAAGGTTGAACAAAAATAAACGGTTTTTGAAGATTAATCACACAAAGGTAAAGTCTCTGAGCTCCTCAGATAAAACCATTGAGTGGAATAAAAATCTCAGTTCTATACAGATGCTTGTGTGCTCCAAAAGACAACCCGATCTTTTGCTTTGAAATGTAACTCTTACGTTCTCCTTAAAATAATACATCTGGTTTTTAAATGTTTTTTATGATCATGAAGTATTTTATGAATACAAAAAGTTTATAGAACAACATAACAAACATCCAGATATTCATCACTTAGTTTAAGAAATACAATTGTATTTGTTCCCTCTTCCCTGATCTTATTTCTCCCCTTCCAGAAGGAACCATTGTCAATATGGATGGGGGTATTTATCATTCCCTTGCATGTTTTTATGCTTTCATGTTGTATCCATAAACAACATACAGTGTTGTTTTGCATGTTTTTAAACTTTATATAAATGGAATAGTACTCTTGTTTCCTTCTGTAACTTGCTTTTTCTGTTCAACATTATGCTTCTGAGATTTTAGATCTGGCATTATTTTTGTTAAAAATGATGGCTTAGAAATGAGTGCTTGGTTGGCAACAAGAATGGGAACCAGGCATAATTTTGATCCGTTATTCATTATCATAAAAGTCTTGGTCATATATCCTTAGAAATAGTACATGAAAAGAAGGACAGAGGTGATCAACTGATGACAATATTTTAAAGAATTTTATTCATCACTATTTAAATAAATAGTAGGGGCTGATCCAGTGGTGCAGTGGTTAAGTTTGCACGTTCTGCTTTGGCGGCCTGGTATTCACCAGTTTGGATCCTGGGTGCAGACCTGCGCACCACTTATCAAGCCATGCTGTGGCCAGCATCCCACATATAAAGTAGAGGAAGATGATCACAGATGTTAGCTCAGGGCCAATCTTCCTCAGCACAAAAAGAGGGGGATTGGCGGTGGATGTTAGCTCAGGGCTAATCTTCCTCAAAAGAAAATAAATAAATAGTAGCTTAATTTGCAACTATTTTAAAACTAACAAAGTTATTTGATCTTGGGTAAGTCACATAGCTCTTCTATCTCTTTTTCTTCCTCTGTACAATGAGGGAGTTGAGTTAGATAAAGGTTTCTCAAATGTTTTTTTAGCCCATGCCTGTTTTGATGCACACAAAAATCTCATCTTTGTCTAAAATTATTTGGAATTTAAAAATAAACTAAACAGACATCCAGTTATGGCCAAGTGAGGAGACTGGCAAGTCCACTCCCCCTAAAACCAACAAAGCTGGGCAAGATTAACATAAATAACCATTTTGTGCTCTGGAAACTGACCAAAAGCATACGACAATCTGAGAAGCATTTATGCTTGAAGAACTGCTGAACTTTGAGTAAGAACAGTGGGAATCTGAGGTGTTCTGGCCTGAGGCTACTCCTATTCCCCACCCCCACCCCAGCTCAACACGTGGAGGTTCTGCCAGGATGAGGCAGGCCACGAGGGCTGGCAGCTTTTCTGCTGTGGTTGAAGGAAGACACTTTATCTGAGGCAGCAGGCAATGCGCATGCCAAGAGGTATTGTCAGTGGAAGTGATGTCTTTGATGCAGGTGAGCAGGAGGAGGCCAACAGCCTGCCCTTACTAGCCTGAGCTTGCAGCTGTGGTTAGGGCAAGCATATTCCTGGCTGAGGCTGCATACCCACATAATGGAGACCAAGAGAGCCCAAGCTATTCACATATGCCTGGCAGACCCTGGGGCTACACATATGTGCACAGGAGACTAAAAAAGGCCCTGTAGAAAATAAAGTCTGAGGCATACTTGAAAACAGCCTGAGTTTTAAACGTGTTCACCTAAACATACACAGACCTATCAACAGAGGAGGAAAGACTGACTGGTTTAAGGTGTTTGCTCACAGTTCTGTCCAAACATTGACTAACTCTTCAGGCATGAGACACAGAAGTGAGACTTCTAGGAGGCCACGCTTAAAAATTAAAACAAGGATATTTAAAAAACAAACAAACAAAAGATTAAGTATAATCGCCAATGGCCACTGATTTAATCAATCATGCCTATGTAATGAAGCCTCTATAAAAACCCAAAAGGATGGGGGTTTGGAGAGCTTCCAGGTTGGTGAACAAGTGGAAATGGGGGGAGAATGTCGAGTTCCAAGAGGGCACGGAAGCTCCACATCCTTTCCCCATACCTTGCCCGATGTATCTCTTCTATCTTATTGTCCCCGAGTTATATCCTTTTATAATAAACTAGTAATCTAGTAAGTAAATTGTTTCTCTGAGTTCTCGAGCTGTTCTAGGAAATTAATCAAACCCAAGGAGGGTGTCTCTGGAACCTCCAATCTATAGCCAGTTTGTTAGAAGCACAGGCAACAAACTAGACTTGTGATTGGCATCTGAAGTGGGGTGGGAGGGTCAGCCTTGGTAGGACTGAGCCCTTAACCTGTGGGTTCTGATGCTATCTCCAGGTAGACAGTGGTAGAATTGAGTTGAATTGCAGGACACCTAACTGGTATCAGAGCATTACTTGATGGTGTGTGGGAACCCCCTCCCCCCATTGGAATTGGATGCAGAATCCAAATTGAGTGCAGAATCTTAGTCCCCACAGATTTAGCATCCATTGATAATTGTTGTCTGACCTGATCTTTACTATGGAAGCTCTAAAATGATAATTTTCCAACTCTCATACTCTATCTACACTTATCAGCTGGCCCTTGGCATTCCAAGAAAGAACCCTCCATTTTTTTTATTATTGGTGTAGATTCATGAATTTCTATTTTTACGATGTTAATAAATCATTTTTGTATCTGATTATTTTGGTGCTCAAGTTGTCCCAGATTTGGCCAGCAGGATCCCCTTCAAGCTGGCTTCAGCGTCCCTGTGACATGTCTCATCATTTTTTGGAACACTTCCTTAATTTCTAGCAGAAAAGATGTTCCAGGCTCATCTGGTACCAACTCTGCCCCAGCCCTGGAGTTAGCCATTTCTCTAAGGAGCCCTAATTCTCTTTTAGTGGATGTGCTACAGAACCAAATACCACAAAACTAAGCAGCCTAAAAGAACAAACAATTGTTTTCTCACAGTTTCTGAGGTTCAGGAATTTGGGAGATGTTTAGCTTGGTAGTTCCGGATAAGTTTTTCTTCTCGCATGAGGTCACAATCAAGACACTCATTTCTTGAATTCGGGGAAATGGAACTCGTTCTGGGGAGAAAAATCTGGGGAGCTCACAGGCCCTAGAATGGAGTAAAAACTAATTTAATACGGCAGGGTTTCTTTTCTACTCTGAAAGATTGTTTTCTTTTAAGATCAAGCTCTCAACTACTTTTGTTTCATGCTATTACTTTTAGTCTGAGCATTTTCTTGTACATCAGTTGGTTCAACTTATTACAACAAAAGGTTATTGAAGATCTATCTGTACAAGACAGATAAAAGAGATAAACTCCTGCCTGAAGGAGTTTGCAAAGTAGTATAATCCTTCTAATCCTTTCCTGAATCTTTCCAAAGAAGTAACAATTTGAGAGATGAAGCTATCAGGACCTCCAACCTGTTTAACGATTCTTACCCCCTTGCTCACCACCCCACTCATCTTTCAGCTACTGAATACCATGATTTATGCTAACTACTAGCTCTGATATGAATACAACATAAATTGCAATTCTTGCACCTAATTCAGGATGGTTTCTCTTAGGGTTTGAAGTCCCCGGGGAATCCAAGCTGTCCTAGGAATAAGCCTTGCTCAACCCAGTTCAACACAAAAGGAGGCAATTAATAATTAATGAAATTGAGAAATCAGCCCACATTGGGTAATCCATCTTCCAAGAAGGAGGTGAGATCCTTTGTGAAAGAAAAGACAGCCGTGTCAGGGGGTCTGGGCCAGCAGTTTGGAGGGATAGTTTTAACCCCAGCACTGCCCCTAACCGGCTGAAAGGTGGGTGGTCCAATCACATCAGCTCCCCGAGCCTCAGTTTCCCCATCTATAAAACGGGGGGTAGGCTTCATGGCCCCTCTCTCACTGTAATTTTCCAATCCGAGGCTCAGGGAGAAGCCAAGTCCATAAAACGAGCAAAATTCCTTCAAGTACTGCTAGAAGTGAACTCACTGGTCAAGGCTGAACGATTTGTTCTTTGGTTCCAGGCAGAAGCCGCCATAAGGTACCAATCCTGATTAATTTATCAAAACACTGCCCAGACAAGTGACCGTCCTTTAAAGCGCCTACCTTCCCATCCTCTCGCGGGAACCCAAGAACGGTGCCTAAACTTCAAAAGCCCGCCCCTGAGAGTGGACGGGGCAGCAGGCAGAGGTCTAACCGTGCGCCTGCGTACTGCGGCCGGAGGGCCGAGGTCGCGCGGCGAGCCCCTCACAAGCTGTGCAAACCGCGCGACATTTTCTCCCGAGCGCCGCGGCGGTGAGTGACGCCTGAGGGGCCGCGCCCTGGGGACGCTGCGGCTGAGGGTCCCCAGCTGAGTCCGGCCTTCCGGGCGAGCGAGGGCCTAGGAGCCAGGGTGACCTTCAGGCTTCCTCCGGGAGTTGCTGGCGACGCTGAAGAAGCAGAAGCAAGTCTTTTTTTTTTTTTTTAAAAATTGTTGAGAGTAAGCAGCCTCAAATATGGACATAGCTGTGTTTAAGGTGCCTCTGGGATGTTCATTTAACACATTTATTGAGGAGGTGAACGTAAATCATGGAACAAAACAGACACAAATCCCTCTCCTTTTGGTGCTTGCGCTCTGGGAAGTCAGTTTGAAAGTTTGGCTGTAGATGCAGAGTTTTAGTAATTTCCACGTGAGTGGTTGGTAGCGGGAGCCGCAGAGGAAGGTGAGATCACGGAGGGCAGAGCCGTGCAGGAATCCCACGTGAAGGACCTGGGCGGAGGAAGGAGGAAACCGGAGGGCTGAAAGGGGAGGAGAGCTCCCGGCCAGGAAGAGTGGAGGGAGTCCCAGAGATTTCCACGTTTTGTCACATGGCGGTGGTGAAAAGAATAATTGTGGTAGAACCCTTGAACAAGATCAGGATAAGTGTTTTTTAAAAGGTGTTAGGAAGCTCGCGTCATGGAAATGGTATGTGTTGTGTTTGAGTAGGGGTTCTAGGTCATTACCAGTTGTGCGACCATTGCCAGTTATTAAACCTCTTTGTGCCTCCCTTTCCTCTTCTATAAAACGGGGACAATGACAGTACCATCCTCCTAAGGTTGTTGGGTGGAGGGCTTAAAGGAGACCATGACTGTAAAGTCTTTAGCCTAGTTCCTGGCACTTGGAACATTCAGGAAATAGAAGGAGAGAAGGGACTTTCCCAAGATCCCAAGTGATTAGAAGCAGGACAAGTACAGTACTCTGCTCTTCCTAGTTTGGTGTCCTTTCCCTTCAAGAGGGACGCTCAAATAATATACTCTTTATGACCCACACCAGAGTGAATTTTTCGTTTGATTATTGATCTGGTGTTATTTTGAAATATTACTTGGCACCAATTAGGATCCCCTTTAATACCATACCAAGCAGATATGGTTTGCTTAATATCAGTCAATGAAGACTTGAGATTTTGTCCCCCCAACTTGTGATGAATTTAACACCACCACCACTCCTCCTTTCATATCTAGAATCTGGTGTGTCATATTTTAGATTTTAATTTTGTGACTAAATCAAGTTCTTTATGTTTTAAATGTGGTGTTTGTTGTGCTATCGAGGGATATTGTGTGATTATCCTACATTAGTTAATTGTAGTATTTGACACTTGAAAACTTTCTAATTTAATACAGGGAGAGAGAACTTTAATAGTGTACTTTTCATGCTGATAAGCAGTATTTGGATAAATCTACAGTGAGCATATTTTAAAGAAATAAAGCATACATTGAAAGTGATTAGAGAAAAAGGCAAATATCAAAGTTCATTTGGAAAGAGTCCTTTGATTGAAAATCTAGCCATCGTGGTGCTATTAATAACCACTAAGTTCAGTTATCTTTGGACCTGGCATCCATTTGGAAAACTTGGCTTTTTAATACTTACGTGGTTTACACACAAGGTGATTCAATAGAAAATTTCCTTTAAAAAATATATTTGGGGGGCTGGCCCCGTGGCTGAGTGGTTAAGTTCGCGCGCTCCGCTGCAGGCGGCCCAGTGTTTCGTGGGTTCGAATCCTGGGCGCGGACATGACACTGCTCATCAAACCACGCTGAGGCAGCGTCCCACATGCCACAACTAGAAGGACCCACAATGAAGAATATACAACTATTTAACGGCGGGGGGCTTTGGGGAGAAAAAGGAAAAAAAATAAAATCTTAAATAAAAAAAAATATATATATATATTTAGGGGGGCCAGCCTTGTGGCCTAGTGGTTAAGTTCAGTGTGCTCCACTTCGGCAGCTTGGGTTCATTTCCTGCGCGCAGACCTATACCACTGATCGGCGGCCATGCTGTGGCAATGACCTGCATACAAAATAGAGGAAGATTGGCACAGATGTTAGCTCAGGGCCCATCTTCTAAAGCAAAAACATATATACATATCTCTGTGTGTATATATATATTACACATATTTACACATATTTAGCCCTATAAGACGTTATGGACTTCAACTTCTTGATGTGATGAAACAGGATGCACGCAGCACCAACTTTAAAAAATTCTTGCCTAAGAAATTGAATCTGCATCTAACCAAGTCTCTAGATCTAACTACCAGTCAAGGATAAGGGAGAGAAGAATGAGGTAAATGACACCAT
This sequence comes from Equus quagga, assembly GCF_021613505.1. NCBI lineage: Eukaryota > Metazoa > Chordata > Mammalia > Perissodactyla > Equidae > Equus > Equus quagga. Next base: position 18,277,801 of record NC_060286.1, read on the forward strand.
GAGGAAGCAATCAAAAGACACTTGACGTATAGGCAAAGGAATGAAGAAACAAATGTTTCTTCAACAATCAATGGCATGAAAGAAAAAAGGAAGGGAGTTAAGTTAATACTATTAATTCTGTTAGGTTAATGGCTTAGTGTTTATTTTTAAAATAATCTGTCCTCAGAGCTGCATAATTGAGGGATTTTGGGGTGAATTGGATGATGTCTGGGATTTGTTTTAAGGGGAAGCTAGGAAATGCAGTCTTTTGGCTAGGTAATGTATCCAGAAGGAGAGAATGGATATTGAGGGCAATTAGCCTTTAATGTCACAAACAGATTATCAGTTTACTGTGTGCATTATAAAAAATAAGGAAGCACATAGGATGAGTATCCATGTTTTTCATACTATTTCATGGAATGTTGCTAGCATCAGACATTTAAGTCTTAATCAGGAGCAGAATTCCCCTCCTCTTGGAAAGGGTGCCTATAAGAGAGTTGGGCATCATTATATGGCTGCAAATGTAAGAACTCTGTTTTGGGGAGATTGTAGGGCAATATTGGAAAGAGTGAGGACGTGTGAAATCTGGGATGAGGAGATTTATGTTTCAGTTTCAACTCCTCTGCTTACCTACTGTGTGATCTTGGGTACAAACTGTACTTCAACCTCCTCTGTAAAATGAGGATAGTAATATATTTACCTATATAACTTGGTTTTAAGGGATAAGTAATGGAATCTGTGTGAAACCTCTCTGTAAATTATCTCCATATAAATACTATATTAAGCAAGACTTGAAAAATATTCCATGATGATTATTTAACATTTTTTGGAATATGTATAAATCTCAGGTCTGGATGAGATACTCAGGTACAATATGGGATATAGAGAAATATGAAGAAATTTCAAGGATCCTGCAAATTTAGAAACTAGATTAGAAGTAGAGTCATGCATAAATGAAATTACCCAGTGATACAGGCAAAGGATTATTAAATATTAAATGGATTTACAGATGGTTGCCAAATGTCTAAGTGTGCTGCTGTATAAAATCTTTACATTTAGAAACAATGCTAAGAGCTAAATATGTTGTAATTGTTACTGTAAAAAAATAAGCGATTCACATAGTTGTTTTTCTTTGGGCCTCTCAATAAAGACAATAAAACAAAATATCTAGTGAGAGAAGACAAAAGTAGTAAATAAATATGTTAATTTAAAAAAGGATAATATAGGCTTAGTATCTCAAAAATCAAACAACTTAAACATATAGGATGGAAATTTTTATGTAGTTGTTAAGAGATTGGCTCTGGAATGTCAGACAGCTTGGGTTTGAATCTCAGGTCCACCACCTGAGGGAAGTGGTGGAGCTTAAACCCTTTAGGACTCAGTTTCCTCATCTGTAAAGTGGGGATAATAATAATAATCCTTAATAGGATTGTTAGGAGATTAAATGAATATATATATTAAATATTATAAGATATTAAATGAATGTGTATATTTCATAGCACTCACAACAGCGCTTGGCACGTAGTAACACTCACCAAGGGTTTGTTCTCATTTTTACTGATGGATAAGTAAGAAGGGCTATTTCCCCCAAGTCAGATACTAGAACTTCACTTTGCTTCTTTCGTTAGCTCAAATTGTAAACCCAGAATAAACTGATCCTTTACTTACTTATTTGGCCATTTTATATTACAGAATTTCCTATAAGGTGACGGTTTAAGAATACTTTTGATATATTACTTTTGTAATGAGCAAAACTATTAAGAAATTTCCATTTTGATAAATGAATAAAAGAATTTTTCAAAATTTGGTTACATCTCAATTAAGCAGCTAGTGTTTTCATTCTGCTGCTGGATTAACTGGCTAGCTCTGGAGGAATATATCATATTGTTTTCTTTTAATCAAGCCACAGCGGGAGGCTTAATAATCCTGGTATGAAGATGAATGTGCTGGAATTGTGAGGCCAAAAGCATTTTGTCCCACTCAATCTTCAATGAACTTGTTCCTATTAGTCAAAATTTCTAATTAGATTTAGTCTTTCTTCATATATTTGCTTTAGGAGGCAAACTGGGACAGGAGACTATATCTTTTTTGGACCCTAAATGTGATTTTTCCTCTCCTTGTTCAGAAACACAAATGTGCTGCTTTTTAAAATCTTTTTAATTTTTATTTTTTCTCTCTAAAGCCCCAGTACGTAGTTGTATATCCTAGTTGTAAGTCCTTCTAGTCCTTTTATGTGGGATGGCACCACAGAATGGCGTGATAAGCAGTGTGTAGGTCCGCACCCAGGATCCAAACCTGGGAACCCTGGGCCACTGAAGCAGAGCATGTGAACTTAACTACTATGCCACTTGGCTGGCCCCTGCTGTTTTTATTTTTAAATTAATATTTCAAAACTTTCTTGTGATTTTAAAATTTTTCTATTTACATGGGTTATATTATACAGAGATCTTGTGAGACCACCGTGCGAACAAGGCGATGATTGTCCAAAGAGTGGTACTGAATTCCCGACCTGGTATGTGTTTGTCTGTGACGAGTGAACAGCTGTGGTCTTTGATAATTATTAATACAAATGGAGGATCAAAAAGTAATATGATGTCAACGTGGTAAGTTAAGGCAGGAAGATATTAACACGAGTAGAGATATTAGAAAAAACTCTTTAAACAATGTAATGCTCAATTTTTCAAGTGATAACTTATCAAGCCTATTTATTGAAGAAATAAAATAATTATAATATTTAGAAGATTATATTACAAATATATGTGACTTTTGTTTTTTCTTTATAGTATGCATCACTGATTCTTAAAATTTGCTTTTCTGTTTTATGTGAAAAGCACTGACATCTAACCTGAATCATAGAACTCAGGTGTGGAGGTAACCTGTGAGGTTTGGGCGCGTGCTGCCCTAGTTTTGCTGCTTACCTAGCGTGTGGCCTGGGGAAGTCACTTACCTTTTCTGACCTCTGTTTTAGTAAAGTGAGCAGTTAGATTAAAATCTTTACATTCTAATTCTACTTTAGAAATTTGATAATTCAATGAATAGGAAGTTTGCTTATTTTAAACATAACTGAGTAAGAGTACACTTTTAGTGATGGCATCTTCTGCTTATAAATTTTTCTTTTCATACTTCAAATTTTCTAATTTCCTAATTTTCAAGACTTTATTTCTTTTTGTTACATTCAAGTTTCTATTTTCTTCTTAAAATGAAGAAGGAAAGTTTATCTAACTATTTACTTTGTCCAATGTGGTGTTTCTGCTACCTTGTGAATTTTAATTTTCATATTTAAAAAAAAAAGCTGGCTGTGATCTTTTACTTTTTGAAATCCTCCTATACTTTTAAAACAGATGAGGTGATTTACCTGTATTCATCTTAAAAAAGAAAATTTGACATTGACAGAAATATTCCAAAGGAACTTCTTGGAGAAAATCAAGAACAATTTAAACTGTTTGAAGAATTTATGCTGAGTTACAGAGAAGTTGCAAAGCAATATAGATTTATTCATGCCTGTATTAAAAGGGAGTGCTCTGAATCCTAGAGTGACCTTTTAAAGAATATAAATAGTTATATAGGAAAGTGACTTGTGGATTTTATATTTTTGCCTGATATTTTAGGAAAAAATGGTAATCCAGTGGCAGAAAATTTCCGAGTAGAAGAAGTAAATTTACCGGATAATATCAGTGAAGGACAAGTGCTAGTCAGAACTCTTTATCTTTCTGTGGATCCTTACATGGTAAGAATCAGGACTTTGTGACTTGGTGAAAATTAATTTTTAGTATTTTTCACATCGCATCTGAATTTTATTATGCAATCCTCATGATTAATAAATATTGGAGTAATTATATCTTGGCACCTGTGAATTACAGATTGCCTTTGTTTTTATTCACAAGTATTTTTAAGGAATGTTACAGAAAGAATGTTTTCATAATAGTAGTATGTGTGGTTAGTCAAGTTCTTTCAGATGTCCCGATCACTTCCCAATGGTAAGTAAAACTTGAAGATACTAAATTAGGATTGGAAATTCTCTCAGATTGGTCTGGTTTACAAGGCAGGCTCTGTATAAGACCTTTATTCTAGATGGTCTTGTTTTGAGAGGAACAGACTCACTTATGCTACTTCTGGATAGATTTATTGCAAAGGTATATACTGCCCAGGACTGCAGCTGAGAAGCCATCAGGCACATGCACTTAGGCTCTCTAAATAGGGATACTTTTACTTCTTCCTTTCCTATATGGATGCGTTTTATTTCATTGTCTTGCCTGACTAGAAGTACGATGTTACATACAAGTGGCGGGAGCGGACATCTTTATCTTGTTCCTGATCTTAGGGGAAAAGCATTTAGTATCTTGTTAGCTGTGGGATTTTTGTAGATGCCCTTTATCAGGTTGAGGAAATTTCTCCCTATTCCTGGTTTTGTTGAGTGTTTTTATTGTAAAAAGGTGTTGGATATTTTTTTATTGTGGTAAAACATATATAATATAAAATATACCATTTTAACCATTTTTAAGTGTACAATTCAGTGGCATTAAGAACATTCACAATGTTGTGCAGCTGTTATCACTTTTCATTTCCAGAAATTTTCATCATCTTAAGCAGAAACTCTGTGCCCATTAAACAATAGAATCACCGTTACTCCCTTACCCCCAGAAGGGGTTTTGGATTTTGTCATATGCTTTTTCTGCTTCTATTGAAATGATCATGTGATTTTTGTTTTTTAATCCATTGATATGGTTTATTATATTAATTGATTTTCAAATGTCAAATCAATCTTGCATTCTTAAAATAAATCCCATTTGGTCCTGGTGTGCAATTCCTTTGACGTGTTGCTGGATTTGGTTTGCTAATTTTTTTTTAGTGAGGATGATTGGTCCTGAGCTAACATCTGTGCCAGTTTTCCTCCATTTTGTATATGGGATGCTGCCTCAGTATGGCTTGATGAGCAGTGTGTAGGTTTGTGCCCAGGGTCTGAACCAGCGAACCCTGGGCCACCAAAGCAGAGTATGAGAACTTAACCACTATGCCACGAGGCCAGCCCCTGGTTTGCTACTATTCTCTGGAGGACTTACATCCATAAGGTCATAAGACCATGTTCACAGTCTATTGTTTTCTTTTCTTGTGATGTGTTTACCTGGTTTTGGTATGAGGATAATATGGGCCTCATAGTGTGAATTGAGAAGTGTTCCCATCTCTTCTGTTTTTGGAAAAGTTTGTGAAGAATTGGTAGAATTCTTTAAAAGATTGGTAGAATTCCCCAATGAAGCCATCTGGCCTGGGCTTTTCTTTTTTGGAAAGTTTTAAAATTACTAGTTCAATATCTTTATTTGTTATAGATCTATGAAGATTTTCTGTTTCTTCTTGAGTCAGCTTCAGTAGTTGTGTCTTTCTGGGAATTTCTCAGTTCATCTAAGTTGTGTAAATTATTGGCATACAGTTGTTCTTAGTATTCTATTATAATCTTTTTTATTTCTGAAAGGTAGGTAGTAATATCCCTTCTTTCATTCCTTTTTATTTTATTTTATTTATTTGTTAATTTTTTTTGAGGAAGATTAACCCTGAGCTAACTACTGCCAATCCTCCTCTTTTTGCTGAGGAAGACTGGCCCTGAGCTAACATCCGTGCCCATCTTCCTCTGCTTTATATGTGGGATGCCTACCACAGCATGGCTTTTGCCAAGAAGTGCCATGTCCACACCTGGGATCCGAACCAGCAAACCCCGGGCCGCCAAGAAGCGGAATGTGCAAACTTAACCACTGCACCACCAGGCCGGCCCCTTTCATGCCTGATTTTAGTAATTTAAGTCTTGTCTGTTTTTTTCTTGGTCATTTTAGCTAAAACTTTGTCAATTTGGTTGATCTTTTCAAAGGACCAACTTTTGGTTTTGTTGATTTTCTGTATTGTTTTTCTGTTGTCTATTTCCTTAATTTCTGCTCTTCTTTGTACTAGTTTTACAGCTTCCTGTCTTTATTTGTTAAAAAAAAAAGTTAAAAGAAAACCAGGATTGCTTTTTATTCAGTAAACAGTGTTGGATCAGTTCACTATTTACTTTTGGGAAAAAAATTACATCCTTAGCTCAATCCCTACACCATAATAAATCCCGACAGATAATAAAAACTTAAAGAAAAAATGAAACTGTAAAACATTTTAGAAAAAATATAGGTGAACAATTGAATGATGTTGGGGAATGAAAGACTTTCTGGAAGGACAGCAAACCCAGATAATATGAAAGAACATGATTGATAAATGTGGCTATTCAAAAAAAAACACTGTATTTTGTAAAACACAGTAAATCGGAATGTACAAAATCAAAAGATAAATGGCAAACTTAGAAAAATTTGCAATATAAATAACAAGAAAAAAGATAGTAATGTCTGATATGCAGAAAGCTCCTATACATTAATCTGTAAAAAGTAAAAAATTGGGCAAAGAACACAAATAGGCAATTTATAATCTCTTTCTGGATTACTGTTTCTATACATATACTTGCCTCCTCCTTCTGGCTTCTAGAGTGCCCTTGTAGAAGATAAAGAGAATCCTGGCTTACCTCTTCTCAGGCTTCACTTATAATGGAGACCCAATTGGCAGTACCACCTTCTGCCAGGACAGTTGTATAGCTTTGGGAAAGCTCCTCTTCCCTCTGATCCACAAGTGCAATTCAGGCTCTGTCTTCCAGTGACACCAGTCACACTTGATTCTGCTTACAATGGAACGCAATTTGATGACTTCATTGACAATTCTTCCCAGAGGTAGCAAGAAATTTTTCTTTATGGGCTAGGGAAATGAGGTGGTGATTGGTCTAAAACATTCTAAATAGACAAATTTTCAAGTTGAAACAGGTAAAATGGTCATTGATTTCCCACAAACCTAAAGATGCTCCCCTTTCAATGGCAGCCAAGGCAAGCTCAGTCAAACTATGGGCGTCATCAGTCTAGACTTTGCTAAGCAGATCATCTGAGGAGAATAATTATCACAAATTCAGGAGAAAAATGACAGTGCACTAATTAGTATTCAGAGTCAGTTCTTGATGTTGACTGCTTTGGATTTCTTAAGACTTTTATACTTCGATGTATAAAGATACAACTCAAGGGCATCCAAGGACTACAGATATCCTAATGAACAAAATGTAAAGAATGTCACTTAAGCCCAGGATAATAAATACAAAGTAAATGAAGAGAACAAAATTGACCAAAATACAGCCAAGGTTCAAGATTAGAGGTGTTTTAAAAACCGAACAGAGCAGACAAAAAGGAATAACTGAAAACAAGTGAAAAGGATGTGTTCTTCACAGAATTCTTTAAGTTGGAATAAAGTTCCCATTCAGCAGAATTCCCTCGGAGAGTCTTGGAGTGAGAGAAATTCATGACCTAGAGATTTTATTAGTGGAGAAATGATGAAACAACTAGGACTATGACATGGATTGAATTCATGATCTTCACTTCTAAACACCCACAACCTCAAAACAACAAAAAACAAGAAACCTCTTTTTCCTCCAGGGAAATAAATAGTTCCTTCATCCACTCATTTCATGCTACAAAAAGCACCGAGTCTTTCTTGAGAATTTTATCTCTTTGTTTTCTATATTCCGTCAGTCAATCATCAGGTCCTGTGGATCCCACCTCTTATGCACTTCTCGGTTCAGTCCACTTCTTAGTAAGCTCCAAGGACATCTACCTAGTCTGAATCACCATCCTTTCTCTCCTAATGGGGTATCCTGCATACACTCTTTGTCCCCTTAAACCATCTTCCACACTGCAGCCAGAGTAATCTTTTTATAATAGCAACTAACCATGTCACCTTGCTTAAAATGGTGTAATGGCCTCTCATGAATCTTGAGATAAAGACTAATATGCTGGCCGTGGTCTGAGATGCTGCATAGTCTGGCCTCTGTTTGCCTGCCCAGCCTCACCATACCCTACTTTACTTCTTACCCTTGTATCCTGGCCTCACTGGGCTGCTTTCTTTTGTAACACACCAATGCCCTTTTTTGCTCAAGCCTTGTATTAATCATGTTTTTTATTTTCAGTATTTTATGATGCTTTGGTATCTTAGGGGCCTTGCTAATCTTGGAGAGACTGCCCCTCCCAGGGCTAACTGATTTTTAGAGATAACAAACAACTTGCCTGGACACACCTTTCATATGTAAACCAATCAATCTAAAGCCCATATCTCCTTCATCTAACTTCACTAACTATCACACATCCTTCATCTAACTCTCACACCCCAAGCCAATATTTCCCCTGCTCTAAATCATCCCAGGGCCAGGTACCAGATAGCTAGGGACCACCTATTAGCTAGAGCCCACCAAAATTATTCAAACTATCCAATCCTAAACTTACTCAAGCTTGCCTTCCCCACCTTGCCCATTCCTTCCCCCAGAAACCACAATAAAGACTGTGGGCTGGGGCTGGCCCCGTGGCTGAGTGGTTAAGTTCACACGCTCTGCTGTAGGCGGCCCAGTGTTTTGTTGGTTCGAATCCTGGTGCAGACGTGGCACTGCTCATCAAACCACGCTGAGGCAGCATCCCACATGCCACAACTAGAAGGACCCACAACGAAGAATATACAACTATGTACCGGGGGACTTTGGGGAGAAAAAGGAACAAAATAAAATCTTTAAAAAAAAAAAAAAAAAAGACTCTGGGCCATGCTCTCCTCTTGCTGCTTTTGCCTCCTGACTAACTCTGGTGCATCCCCATGTGGCCCTGTGTGGTATGGTGTGCCCCTCATCTTGGGAATTGTAAGTAATAAACTCTTCCTTTAAGGCAGTTGTCTCTGTGTCTTTCATCTTACCATACCTGATTGAAACAAAATCCTGGGTACAGATGCAAGCAAGCCTTCATACGTGCTCACCCTCTATCTAAAAGCTTCCTCCCATCCCTTTCCCTTTCTCTGGCTAACCCCTGTTATTCCCTGGAAGCCTGCTTTAAAGAGATTTGCTTTGGAAAATCACCCCGAACTCTCAGACTAGTCCTCTCTGTTTTACTTTCCCAAAACTGTACCTCAACCTTCAGCATTTATCCCTCGTGTAATTAAGAATTATTTGTATAGTTATTAGATGTCTGTCTTCCCTAATAAAAAATAAACATGAAGACAAAGGTCTTATTTATCACTCTGTTTCCAGTGACTAGCATGGTGCTTATTAATTATTAATTAAAGGAAGAAAGGAAGAAAATCACTTTGGGTGCTTTCACTAGACATTGTTCTTAAAGAAAAACAAAACATAAGCAACTTTAGAAGGAAAAAAGGGAATCTAATGAACATTAAGTCATCAAAGTTTTATATTACTCCAAATTCACAGCTAATTTTAATCACCATGTGGATACAGTATTTACATAGTTATATTTAATATGTATATAACATTTAAATTTCATATTTAAGTGACTTTATATGCGTATCTTCATATGAAAAACTAGTCCAAATAGCATTATTTTGGTGGTTATATAATATTCTGTTGTGTTGCCATCATTTACTTACCTATAGGGAATTACTTGTTCCCACTTTTTCTATTAGCCTTGTTTAAAAGTCAGGTCCTTGGTCTGGCCAGTACCCAACAACTGCTACACTTGCTTTCCAAGAATACATGAAAGGGGAACACAAGCAAAGGTGTAGGGTATTCCCATAGAAACTTCTGACTCAGGGCTGGCCTGTGGCTGAGTGGTTAAGTTTGTGCGCTACAATACGGTAGCCCCGGGTTCGCTGGTTCAGATCCTGGGTGAAGACCTATGCACCGCTCATCAAGCCATGGTGTGGTGGCATCCCACATAGAGGAACTAGAATGACCTACAACTAGGATATACAACTATGTACTGGGGCTTTGGGCAGTAAAAAAAGTAAAGAGGAAGATTGACAATAGATGTTAGCTCAGGGCCAATCGCCTCACCAAAAACAAAAGAAACGAAGAAAGAAACTTCTGCCTCAATTCTCAGTTTGGTCTGTTCCCCTGGTGAACTGGACAAGACCATGTGGGGGCCCCTTAGTCAAGCAGCCTTCCAACTTTTCCATCTCCTGGACCACACTGTAGGCCTCTACATCTTGGCCTCCATGAGAGAGACGAGAGTGAGCCACAGAGAGGAAGAGAGCCTTGACTACGTCTCAGAAAATTCTTCAGCCCTGATCCCCTGAAAGGGTGTGGTGCCATTGTGACTTTTTGTCTTTGCAGAATAAAGAGAACATCTCCTGAGATTAGGGGGTATGATATAGTACTTGGGCTGAAGTTGTGATGAACAACTGTACAAAAATCATTTCATTTCTTTTTGGGTTATTTCCATTGGAGAAGTAGAGTTGCTAGGCCAAAAGAAATGAGTGGTAGTATGGTCTATATGTTCCTAGTATGTTTTCTATTAAAAATAGACCATTTTATAATATTATCAGCAACATGTAAGTGTACCTAATTTGCCACAATCCATTGAAACCATTGACACACTATTTTGTATTTTTGCTAGTGTAATGTGTTAATATTACTTAAATTTCTTTACGTGATTGTTTAAAAATCTTAACAGCTTTATTGAAATATAATTCACATATAATACAATTCATACATTTAAAGTGTACAATTCAGTGGTTTTCAGTCTATTCACAAAGTTGTGGAACTACTACCGTGATCTAATTTTAGAACATACTTAAATTCCTTTTTAACTGCATTTCTTTACTCTTTAGAGAGAGGATACATTTTTTTTCAGGATAAGAAAATAACTGAAGGGAAGAGAGAGATTAAGATAAATTTTATTTATTTGACTAACACTTTACTTAACATTACTTATTATATACCTTTCTTTTAGTCACTGGGTAAATTAGTAAACTGGTTCAGTATTATCAGACAGAATTATCCTAATCAATGTTTTCTTTTTTTAGCGTTGTAGAATGAATGAAGACACTGGCACTGATTATATAACACCTTGGCAACTGTCTCAGGTGGTTGATGGTGGAGGTATTGGGATTATAGAAGAAAGCAAGCACAAAAATTTTACTAAAGGCGATTTTGTGATTTATTTCTATTGGCCCTGGCAAACCAAGGTGATTCTGGATGGAAATAGCCTTGAAAAGGTGATGTATAATATAAAGTATCTGATTTCTTTTCCCCTTGTAATTCTTATTTTGTGCATTTGGTGTTCAGTTCTGTTTGTTATTAGGGAAAAAATAAAAGCATACATTTTCTTTTAGATAGCTGCCAAAATATGGAAAGCCTTTGTTCCTTTTCCAGTGTTGTCTGTAACTATTTGTGACATTCTTAGATTACCAATGAATGGTGTTGCCTTCCATATTTAATTTATTTCTCAAATTTTATGTGTATAAAATAAAACTTGAGCTATAAGCATCAAAAAGTATTTTATACTAAGAATCAGAAAGCTGCTATGGCTGTATACTTTCAAGTTTCTTGAGAATTGCCACTTGCTTAAGAAATTCGTTTGGTTTGTGCTTGAAATTCCATCTTGTGTCAGAAATCCTGAGTTCAGTTTCTACTGTTAGGTTTAGCCACATAAAATTACTGATATTTGTCTGTTTTGACCCACAAAAACTGGCAGCTTCGTGTAATTCAACCTAAAATGTTGTAAAGACAGTTACTTTATGTCTCTGAACCTCAGTTGCCTCATGTGCAAAATAAAAATAGTAGCTATTTCACAAGTAAAAGTGAATATTAAATTCTATGATTAAAGTGATTAAGGCTTTGTAAAAAGCTTTATAAAATTTTAGTATTTTTTATTATTACAAATTCTTATAATCAGTTAAAGGTGGCTTATAATATTATCAGCAACATGTAGGTGTACCTAATTTGCCACAATCCATTGAACCCACTGGCACACTATTTTGTATTATTTTTGCCAGCATAATATGTGTAATGACATGTGAAAGATGTTATGCAATCATTTGTCAATTTACTGGTACTAATACACTGAACTAGAAATTTCTTAGCAGGAATTGAAAAGGAAATATTCAGCAGTTTCCAGTTTTCCCTGTCATTGTGTTGTAGTGGAAAACTGAGCAGTTGAAGAGAGCTTAAAAATGCTTTGGGAATAGGTATTAGATTTTATTTTTTTCCTTTTTCTCCCCTAAGCCCCCCAGTACATAGCTGTATACTCTTCGTTGTGGGTCCTTCTAGTTGTGGCATGTGGGACGTTGCCTCAGCGTGGCTCGATGAGCAGTGCCATGTCTGCGCCCAGGATTCGAACCAACGAAACACTGGGCCGCCTGCAGCGGAGTGCGCGAACTTAACCACTTGGCCACGGGGCCAGCACCGGGAATAGGTATTAGAAATGAGGAAGAAGAATTCAGAAGGAATGGAGAAATGATGTTTGCTGAACACAAAACTCATCTCACAATGTTTTTTGGCTTTACTGATAAAAAAACTATTACTTAAATGAAATATTTCTGTGTACTATAGTTCTTTCTGTGTATTGTAGACTTTAATATCTCCATTACCTTTAACCACAAACCAGATTTAACTGATAGCCATTTAAAACTGCTGAATAGAGGCCAGCCTGGTGGTGCAGCAGTTAAGTTTGCACATTCTGCTTCAGTGGCCAGGGTTCTCCTGATCGGATCCTGGGTCCAGACCTACGTACTGCTTGTCAAGCCATGCTGTGGCAGGTGTCTCACATATAAAGGAGAGGAAGATAGGCACGATGTTAGCTCAGGGCCAGTCTTCCTCAGCAAAAAGAGGAGGATTGGCAGCAGATGTTAGCTCAGGGCTAATCTTCCAAAAAAAAAACCAAACCCTGTCTAATACAGGGGGCTGGCCCAGTGGTGTAGTGGTTAAGTTCACATGTTCTGCTTGGGTAGCTTGGGGTTCACAGATCTGGATCCCAGGTGCAGACCTAGGACCACTTATCAAGCCATGCTGTGGCAGCATTGCGCATAAAGTAGAGGAAGATGGGCACAGATGTTAGTTCAGCTACAGTCTTCTTCAAGCAAAAAGAGGAGGATTGGCAACAGATGTTAGCTCAGGGCCAGTCTTCTTCACACACACAAAAGAAACAACAACAAAGAAACTGCTGAATACAAACTGCCATTTTATTTCTTTGTGGCAGTTTACTACAAATCAAACTAAGGTGATGAATCTTGATTCTTTTGGTGATTTATTAAATTTTTACCAAAATTATTCCTTAAAAAATTATTATAAAACCTTTATGGTGGGGAGTCTTTCTATATCATTTTTTTCAATTCTCCCTAATTTTACAGATAAGAAAACAGACACAGGGGCCGGCCTGAGTGGTTAAGCTCGCATGCTCCGCTTCAGTGCCCAGGGTTTCGCCAGTTCAGATCCTGGGCTCGGACGTGGCACTGCTCACAAG